>NW_017306678.1:1196591-1233084 GCF_000935625.1 Nanorana parkeri
GGGGGGGGGGGATGTGTAGAGGGGAAATGGGGGCAGTGTGTACAGTCAGCGAATTTAATTTGGGCCAATTCCCAAGTGGTCTATACTTGTTGTTTATAATCAGACTATTAAGCAACTCCCAAAATTCAGCATATCTTAACTACGCCTAGTTTTCGGTGTGGCACACTATGCTGGTCCATGTCCCTCATTCTCAAGCTTCAAAGTTGGGAGGTATGACTGCTAGTAAAAAAAAAACATTACTTGCATTACGAAAAAAAAAACATTAGTTCTGCTTTAAAAACTGTATTGAGAGTCTCTAAAATAGCACAATCTATCCCGCAGCACAGTTTTCTGTCTTCTTCCACTACAGAGAAGGTTTTAGATCCCAGGAAGATGTCTCGCTGCACTCCTTACCATATACGTTCCCCTGTAAGGTTTTGGATTCCAGTCACATATGCAGATCAGTGCTGTGAGTTAATACATGCAGATTATGTCAAACATTAACATACATTGTACTAAGGCAGTCTGTCCATTTAAATGGTCTGCTAATGCACCACAACAGACCAGAAAACAGATACACGATTTCACCTGACACACCACATTGTGTGGTAGTGTGTTACAATGCGTTGCAGTGTGCTACAAGGCACATGTGTTGGAGGTGCATCCCTTTCGTGCACTGGAGTTACATTCAAAATTAATGGCACAACAAGGCACTACAGCATGCATGGTGTGTGGGGAACATTGCTGCAATGCCGCAACTCTGGGCTGCTATTAAATTTACCCATGCAGTGGGGTCCCCCCACTTCTTTTGGCTAGGTAGGAAAAGGAACAAGTACAAATACTTACGTTATTCTTCACTTCCCTGGCAGCAGATGACCTTCCTATTTCTACATTGTGGACCAACCTGTGCAAATCTGTTTGAATCAAATTGTCCCAGTCCATTGCTTATCGCCCAACACTAAAGGTCAAACACAAAAACTAAATAAAATCCTACAAAAATATCATAACCCTTATTCAACTTGACTAGCTAACTCTTTGTCCCCTGGTTAAATTTACATGTTTCACAGCATTCCCCTACACAACTTCTTGCACTCTGGCTCGACTATGGAGTCACCCAAATATTCTTTATAAGTAACGAAACTTAGGTTTACCTGCAGCCCATGATTATTCTTATTGGCTAATATTTTTGTCATCAACAACTTCAACAAACTCCTGACCCAGTCTTTGTTTACTGCTTTACCATTTTTATCAGTAGGCTTGTAGCTTTTCGTTTAACATCTCCTACTGATGTCACCCAGCCGTTCAAATTTTTTTCCTAAGCCTTCAAAATCTAACAGGGTTATTCACAAAAGGGTGAAGAGTTTGGAGAAGGCAGGAGAAGTGATCTAGGCCAAAATAGCTGAACTGGAAAGTGAGCTGAATTGGATACTTTTTCCAAATCAGCTGTTTTGGCCTAGATTGTTCACTTCTCCTGCCTTCTCCAAACTCGTCACCCTTTTGTGAATAACCTTGCAAATATTTTCCAGGCAGATTAAGTCTTCTTAGACCAAGAAAATTAATGGTAAGCATCAATATGAAATTGAAGTCATTTTGGATTCTTGGTAAAGAGATGAGCGATTCCAGTATCTGATCCAATGGAAATGAAGTATCTGCAAACCAGCAGCATCCTTGAAAATCAAGGATTTTCACAAGCTTCACACCAATAATGGCCATAGACGGCTTGATATTCTCTTGCCCAGCCAAGAGAAATCAATTGATTCACTCATCCATGCTAAACCATGCAGGAATCTCCACAGACGGTTATTGTATTCAGCCAGCCGTAGTACCGGCTGACAGAATACGCAAACAGTAACTGTATCTGCTAAGGTCCAGTCTCAGTTCAGCCAAAAATCTTCCACCCTGTTCTGTCAATTTTAAAATCTACTTTTATCAAGCATTGCGATGCTTGCATGCAAGCCATCTATGGCCAGCTTAAGGCTGCTTTTGGTTGTCGGTGTCTCAAATTAACTATATCTTATCATCTGTTGATGGATCAAGTCAGCCACACACACAAACATCTGTGCACAGTGCCACATGGTGCATGCATGATGCCAAGCACCACATAGACATTCACCATAAAGGAATCTCCTCTGCTGCAACCAGACACTAACAGGGCTATTCACAAAAGGGTTAAGAGTTTGGAGAAGTGAATAATCTAGGACACCATGGTGTACGTTTAATAAACCGTGATAAAACTAGCTTTATCACGAGTTAACTTTACTCAGCAGATCTCTTTGTTTTTCTCGGCGGCACAGAGGCTGTTTAATAACCTGCGAAAAGAAAACTTATCACACGAAACAGCTGTGAAAGGCTGAGATAAGTCGTCAAGGTGATCAGTAAAGAAAGCAATGTGGGGAATGTATTCTGAGCTGCACAATGACATCCTTTGTGATAATCTACAATCCTCCTGACAGGATCATAGTTTACTCTGCCAAACCACCCAATAACAATATTAAAAAGCACCTCTATAGCAAAGTGCAACAGTTATTTCTCTGTTAAAATGATGAAAATTGATTAAAAAGCAGGATTTACATGTTCCGATTTGTTCAGCATGTACCAGTACAAAAACATGAATCAAACTACCAGAGGCGGCCACAATGCGAGGCAGTGATGGGGTTAAACATTCTAAAGGGGCACTCTGATGGAGCCAAGCAATGTAAGTGGGCACTCTGACACATGCTGGAAATTAGAATGTTTGGCGTCCCTGAAAAAAGCCTGCTGTCCCGAGATAGGTGCATCAGCACTGTGTGTGTGCAAACACACTAGCAGCAGCTATTAATGCATCATAAACGGCGGACCATGGTGGCGAAATGGTGTTACAGACTGTTATGTGTGGAGTGTAATGTTCACTGCATCTGCCTCTAAAACATGCTCCCCAGACATCCTTCAAGCTTAATTTGGTGGGCCTGTGTCTGAGGGAGACTGAGCCTTCAACAACAAGCCCTAAGGTCACATGACCTTACTGAACTTTACCTCACACTACACAGATACAGTGAGGGGACTTGAAACTGCCACTGTCACTCTCATGAGGGAAGGGTGGCATTAAGCTGATTTCCCGTTCGTGCGCACGTCCTAGCGGCGGCCACGAGCGGGTCAGGTTAGGACATTTAAAAACGCCCACCCGCATTCCGTCCGCTTAATTGCAACGGCCGGACAGCAGGTGTTTAATTATTTAATTCATAAATATTCTTTGTTGATTATGAAATCTAGTTCTATTATTTTAAATTAATTATTATTATTTCAATATTGAAATAATTAATATTTCATTAAATATTATTTATGTAATACTGAGTGACAGAGGAGGAGGTTCTTGTATCTTTGCCCAGTGCTTCTCGAGAAAAAGGCCTTTATCACCAGGTCTGACAGGGTGCTAAATCAAGGGTACTTTTCACAATACTTATCCAGTGATAAAGCTGTTCTCTACTTTTCTCCCTTTATTAAACAGGTACATTCCCATTACTTTCTGTGTACTTATCACCAGGATTAGAAGAGGTGAGATATTTCAGTTCCTACCTGACTTAACCTGACGGGTTATTAAACAGCATTTTCTAGACTTTTCACTTTGCTAAGGTGAGAAAAGCCTTCTCACTGCTTATCACACTCTTTCACAGTTTATTAAACGTACACCCATAGCTGAACTGGAAAGTGAGCTCATTTATGCATTGTATATCTAAGCCTGCATCCTTGTCTCTTCTCTTCGATGCCTGCCTTGATATTTGACTTCAACCTGTCTATTGTGCTCCCAGTCTGTGTAACTAGTTCTGTCTTCATATTACCTGGATCACCAAATAACAGTCATCTCTGCTTCCTCTCACTGTCACTGGTGGGATCATTCTGGGAGACACAAAAAATGTGTGCGCGCAGTGTGGAGAGACCTTATCTAGAAGGTGTTTCGAAGATGGATTCTGGAAATTTCCATACGTCACAGAAATAGAGGTTTCATTGGATATGGTCATAATGACATGCTGACCTTATTCTCTGTGGAAACAATTGTGGAGAGACGGCCTTGAAATAGGATTAACTGGAGATCCTCTAAGCGATTTTCAGACCTCCTCGTAGGTCTAATCATAAGGTGAGCAGCCCTCTGAGAGGGGGTGAGGACCTGGGTGATAATTGAAATTGGTGCACAGACTTTGTGTAAAGAACTTTCACTGTGGAAGGATGAAGAGTGTGGTACAGGTGGGATGATTTTGAGCACTATAAATTTGTGAATTTGCACAAGTGTACATCTGAGCATGGAATATATGGCTGGACACTCCATATGGATAATATTAAGGATTTATAAGAAATGTAAAGTGTGAATATATTGATTGCACATATATTTCTTTAGCACACATTTTAGATATTTATTGAGTCTTTATTTACTTGAATGTAGAAAAAATAATAAATGTGCTGCGCTTCAAGAGGGTGATGCTTCTTATAGCGCTTGCAGCTACGCAGGGATTGGCGCGAGGTGCAATTTGTTATATGTTTACAACTTATGAGATACTTGCAACACAATTTCATCTCCACCAGAGATTCTGGGGAAGACCAAGTCTTCCTGAAGCTGGCCATACACCTATAGATTTTCAGTAGATACATGGAAAAAGTGCAACATATTCCTCCATCTACGCTAAACGGTGTAGATGGAGGAAGCTCCCGCCGGGCCAAGCTTCAGTATCTTGCTAGTCGGCACTGCTGGCTGTCAAAACACCTGAACAATGCTTGCACCCAATCAGATTGTTCAGGTATTTTGACAGCCAGCTGGGCCGCCTTGCAAGATACTGAAGCTTGGCCCAGTGGGAGATTCCTCCATCCACACAGTTTAACGTAGATTTAGACTTTGCTGTTCAATTCAGATTAGCTGGTTGTAACATCTGTCTTCCTCCAGTACCCATTTTAGTTTCCTAGATATGTAACATTGATTAGGAGGGATTTGTGAGCGGTGGGACTTAAACTACTGGAAGGGGACTTCTTATGGAAAGCCCAAAAGAGGAGGATTATTTTCCAGCTTGGGAAATCTAGGTTTAACCCCTTCGTGACTGACGACGTACAGTGTACGTCGCCAGCATCGGGGCTGTTTAAACAGACTCCCGGCGACTTTTGCCGCCGGGAGTCTGTTTAAACACACGCAATTTCTGTTTGTACTTTTTCCGTTGCTTTTGAAAAATTAGTAAAACAGTAATTGGATGGTTTAACCTAGATTTACCAAACCAGAAAATAAATCCTGCTTCTTTAGTGGGAAACAGGAGGCATTTGCGTGTCTGGCTTCAACATATTAATCCTTTCAAGTAAAACATTTTTTATAGTTTTACAAATTGCTTTGAAAAGTCCACTGGGCCCAGAGTGAAATTCTTTCTTTCCCAGTGATTATTTTTACAAATTAAAGATCAGACGCACATATCACTGTAGAAGCTGGATTCTATTACTTGCTGAAATATGACTTTCAGAGGACCAACGTAGCTCACATAAGGTTAAAACAAAAAATCAATTAAACATGTATACATAGGTTTTTGGATAATACAGTGCTGACAAGTGTGATTTTAAAGGTCAGGTTTAATCTGGTGGGAACCCAAATAAACACTTGTCAAAGCCCACGGCCAAGAAAACATCTGTACATAATGATTTATCTCGCAAATGAAGTCATGACTGAAGTATCAAGAATGTTTACATGAATAGAAGAATCTTGACCCATGTAAAATTCAATTAGGAGTTCTACATGTACAGAAAATTTGTTTTGTTGTTTTCTTATTATAGTGTCATGATGTAAAAAGCTAGCATCATGAAATGCCTTTATCAGTCTCCTATCTCTGTTCAAACAGGTGTACAAAACCAGCAACTAGACCAGGGGTCAGCAACCTTAAGCACTCAAAGAGCCATTTGGACCCGTTTCCCACAGAAAAGAAAACACTGGGAGCCACAAAACCCTTTTGACATATAAAATGAAGATAACACGTCATATATTGTTTTTTACCTTTACGCTATGTATAGCATGTATATAGGTATATGTGGGCTTAATAACGCACTGGACTCTGGGCTTAGTAACGCCCCCCCCCCCCCTTACTGAGACGCCCGTCGGCAGCGTGGGCCCCCCGGGACAAAGCACTGTCGCATATTCCACCAGGAAAGGTGCCCAGGACCGGACCTTACTGGGTCCCCCCACAGGCCCCAGGGGTAGTTCCGTCCCTGGACAGGGAGCCGCAGCAGAGGGATGAAAGAGCCACATGAGGCTCCGGAGCCACAGGTTGCTGACCCCTGAACTAGACGTTCAAAGGGTATAAATGTTGACCATACACAGGCACATGAACAAAGTGCGGATCCCAGCAGTATAAGGATGCTGAGACTGCCGGCGAAACTAAGCATGGTATAAGCCAGTGGTGGCGAACCTTGGCACTCCAGCTGTGCCAAAACTACATATCCCAACATGCATCTGCCTCAGGGATTTATGTCTGTGGCTGTCAGAGCCTTGCAATGCCACATGGGACTTGTAGTTCCAAAACAGCTGGAGTGCCAAGGTTCACCATCACTGGTATAAGCTCATGAAAAAAAAGAAATCAGAAAAGGTATTGATTTGGGGGACTTTGAAAGCAAGCTTAGACAGTATGTGAGGTACACTTTCATATGGGACAAAAGTTTGCATAGGTGGTCTACTTCCATTTTAACAGTTTTTTCTAAAGAACACAATTCACTGTTTACAGATAACACCAAGAAGTATTCCTTATTTAAGTGTGCAGTGGCTCCTAGTGGAACTACATGGATTTACATGTGCACAAGTCCACGCTACAACAGATAAAGTGTTACTATAAAAATACCTGTTGCTGGAAGAGAGATACCAGATTTTGGTTTAGGATTTTCCTACATTCTTTTTTTCCCCTCTTATAACGGGTATGAATATGCAGAATTATTTTTGCAACATACATTGCAAAAGCTGTGTTGACAAGAAACAGCTACCATTAGTAATCCAAAGGAGATGTGTTTCAAAGTCCTAACCCTGCATCAAATGGGAGATTCTTAATTTGTCTTTAAGCTTTACCCACTTAAATACAATCACAGTACACCAATGTCAGCTTTATAGTCCCTTTAATACAACACGATCGAAAAACATCTCGGAGGGCTTTCATCCTTAAATCAGTGCCAAAAGTATCAGCAAAGGATTCTTTTGGCACCGATGTCATAACTATCTAGTTTTAGGTAGAGCCAAAGGCAATCTCACCGCTCCAATTCCTTAGCCGGTATTTGCTGCTTTATACACTTTTATTCACTGTTACACTGGATTTGCTGTGAATTTCAATAAAGTCTGAAGTAATGGAATTCTCGGGATAGTGCGGTCTGTTAGTATACTACTACCTAGTTTTAGGGTCTTAGTACTGAGTGAAAAGTAAAGGCAATGGGATTCAGTTTTACATTTAGATTACGGGCTAAGTAATCTTTCCTTTCCATTTCACCCACAGTTTAATGCAGCCCCTCTCAAGTTTTTTTCACCCTAGAAGAAGCCTTGAAATTATTATTGGTTTTCAAAAGGAACCCTGCTAAAACGGAATAACTACAGGTCTCTGTATATTAGAATAAATAGGTTTTAGATATACTGTAATAAAAATAATGTGGTGTGCCTAGAGTATTTAATGTCCAGAGCTAACCATTATTTAACACCCTAATGCAGGAAATGAAAGCAATTATAATGTCCAGCAGAGAAATAGTGAAAATTGTAATATTACTTTATATTGATGGTTGGCGGAGAAATATCCCCTTACATTGGTGTTCAGTGGGAGAGGTGCCCCCTTACATTGGTGGACAGTGAGAAAAGGCCCCCCTACATTAGTGGTCAGTGGAAGTAATGCTCCCTTACACTAAAGATCAGTGTAAAGAATGTTCAAATACATTGTATCTGTGTTTAGCTAAGATGGGAGGAGAGGCTTTAACAGTCTCATGTCGCTGGCTGCGAGTGATGTTGGTACTAAAACTGTGCAGGCACTTCAGGGAGCATGATTGGAGCAGTGTGCAAGGATGGGAGCATGCTGGAGCTCTGGGCCACTGTGTTGTGGGAGAGCAGTGGTCTGATTGTCCAAATTGCTGCCAGCACAGGGTATTTTAACCCTTGCTGCAAGAGGAGTAGGTTTATTACTGTATACAGTGGTACCTTGGTACACGAACTTAGTTTCTGGTCGTGAACCGATTTGGTCGTGAACCGAATCAAACTGTGATCAGACCACGATCTCGACTAGATGAAGCTACGACCATGTGTCAGAGCAGGGAAAATGGCTGCGGTTGTGTTAGTCAGCCGAAGCTGAGTTTGCGAACGGAAGCAAAATTTTGCCGAACTTCCTGTTCGCGAACAGTAGCGTTCGTGAACTGAGGTACCACTGTGCTGAGCCTGACTGCATTACTGTAATAAAGAACGTTCAATTGGGCGTTAAGGCCAACAGGAGTACAAACAAACATCTCAGAATGCAATAAGATAACTCTCAGTAGGCTGCCAACATTGCATTGTGGGATGTAGCAAGGACCTGTTGAAACATTTCTTCGCTGAGCGCTCCAAAGCTGCGTTCATTTTCACGCGGTTCTCAAATCTTGTTGGAAGCTTTTTGAAGTTAATGAACTGCATTTACAGGCATGGTAGGGTGCCTGCTATCCCACCATCTGGTTAGTTTGATAGGTTTTTACACTGAACAGGGGGTAAAGAATACCATTCTCCACTTATACATACAGGCAGATAGCCACCTGTGACACCAAAGTCAGGACACTACATAGAATGACTAACATACAACACATAGAAAATTCAGATTTCACTCTGCAATTTATGAGAACAGATTTGTTTCATTATAAAACAGCTTAATTACACATTGTTTCTTACATCTTGTCATTTACATAAAACATACTGTGTGCATAAGATACAGGTTATGCGATACATTTATGAATTACCAAAAAAATCAAAACCCGTTAGAGAGGTTTTGGAATTCTCTTACATTTTGCATCTTAGATTGTAGAAGAATAATCAACTCATTTGTACAAGGCCATTACTGCAAATTTACAAAAAGGAACATTTGCATCACATCTTAGAATACTTTTATCCCCACGATATGAGAATGATCTGTTCCACAGCAAGCCAAAATACTGGCGTCTGACAATTCTTGGGAAACCTCTAGTTTGTTGATAAGCAGCAGAATGTGAATGTTCATTGTATTATGTCCTACAATGGTTACACCTTGACATACATAATCATTTGCTTAGTCTGTTCTGTTATAATACAATTATGTAAAATAAAAGTAAATAAAAACACAAGGGAAATATGTTGCCTGACAAAGATTACAAGAAAAAATATTTTTGATAATACAGTGATAAAATACATGACCATTTAAATTGTATGTAAACCCTAATCATAAACCTATGTTTCCCCCTATATTCTGTTAAATATACAATTGAAAGTATTTTGTTATATACTGTATGTTGGATAACTGCAAAGAAATACCTGTTGATCCTGCCAAAAATCTAGTTAGCAAGTAACTTACTGTGCACTACTTCTGCTGCAATGAAGTCTCAAGCAGTGTTATTAGACCTGGCCAGTTCACATCTGTGAACTACAGAACACCATCCTCTGTGTTACGCAGATGAAGAGAGGGGGAGATGTCCTGTTGTTTACATCAGGAGAGTGCAGCCTAGACACTAGACACCATAAACTGAGTGAGTGTCACCCAGAGAGAGAAGTGTGTTATTTGATTGTAAGCCCTCAGGGGCAGGGCCCTCCTTACCATCTTGTCTTGGCTTGTATTGTGATTGTTATGTCTTCCTTATATTGTGAAGCGCTGCGCAAACTGTTGGCGCGATATACATCCTGTATAATAATTGGCAGGGTCACCAGGTGACAATAATGGAGAAAAAGAAACTGAATGCAGCCACCACATCTAAAGACTGCAAAATATTTTTTATTGAGTTTAAGTCACTTTAAGTCTCATGTATTTAGTACATAATATTTTTCTGATAGCTGTGAACATCATTTTCTGCTTAGGAAAAAAGCGAAGGTCAAGTAGGGTCACACTGGAACTTCTGTCAAGTCTATAGCAGTCTCTTTAGGGAGATTTGTCCTTACCTCCTATTGTGTCAAGACATGAAATAAGGGGAAATCTATGTTTTAAGGAGAGTAGGGACTGCTTAAAATGTGAGAGTATTATTGCAGTATGTATTCAATCAGGCAGATTTCCATTTGTTTTGTGTCACTGGGACAGGTGGAAAAGACAATTCTCCACAACAAGGAGTGAAAGCAAATATCCACAACAGGGGCTCAGATTGGAAACCTGACAGGTTTTAACCCTTCTCTACTCCATCTGAAGCCAAAAAAAACTTGGCCAAAGTTCTACTTTGAAGGAAAGCTATGTAGAGAAAAAGTTGTGGGCCGTCACTGCTGATTTCTAATTTCCTGGCTGCCATACTACACTCCCAGCTTCAGTATCTTGAAACAAAAGTGCAGATGAAGTGTTATGACTTCCTACATGCCTATCCCATTTTACTAACTCAAACTGATACTTCTCTTAGTACATAAAACATATTTGAAGTAAACTTTAATAATGACAGGCAAACAACCTTGATTTGTATAATAAATACTGGCATATAAGTGCATATAAGGGGCCGTTTTAACAAAAGTGCTGACATTTGAATTGCATTAATTCGTTTACAGAAATTTAAAACTGAACTCCAAGTGAGCACCACAGGGATTTATGTGTGAGAAGATTAATAATCCTATTCAACTAGTGTTGTTACTGAGGCACCTCAGCAGACACCATAGTACATGTCTCTACTGCAAATAAGATGTTAGCTGAGAATTTCCCTCCAGCTAGCTGACTGGACAGTAAAGAAATAGCAGCGCAACAATGATGCCATCATTTTGCCCACCTTCCTCCCTTCCAGTAAACTCCTAGTGTCACATTGCGTGATGCATTACAGGCTGGCTGGCTTGTGCCATTGACTCTTCCTTTTTCCTGTTGTGCAGGAGACTACAAAAAGGTAATCACAACCAAGATTCAAGTACTTTTACTAGTCGTTTAAAAAAAAAATACATTTTACTACTTAAATATCTGTATTAAATGGTGATCTTTTGTTTCTGTGTGAAGATGAGTTATACGTTTAGGGATATAAAATAACTTAAAACTGGTTTTAATACAAAGGCATTAAAATGCACCTTTACACTCAAAAATCGAATTCTACCAATGCATCCCATATGATTGTTAATAACATAATCATGTCAGGTGTAAAATGCTGTGATTTTGAAATGCTTACACTTGCAGAGCATTCACTTCCTGCTTTGAAAGGCAAAATTACTTCAGTTTGCCAAAGCAATGCACACTGGGATTGCATTGTCATCAGCAGAGCATTGCTGGGAAATCTCATCTGTAATCTCACAAGATCTCAGGGAAAGGCATTTTCCTCCCCTGAGATGATGTGCATGGTCACATGTGCCAGAAATCAAGGAAGTAAAAGGAGAGTTAGTAATCTGCACTTAGTAAACATGGTCACTGTCAGAAGACTGGAGAAAAGAGAAATAAGGAATGCAAAGAATACAAAGCTGGCAATTATCTAGAAGTTTGTGTTTGTAGATTGTCATTACTAAACATTTCTAAAAGGTGTGTTTGTTATTTTAAAGAAATGGGTAAAGGTCAGCTTTAAAGGACAGAAATCAATACTACTGTACATGTGACTTGTTTCAACCCCATAGAAGACCTTACTATTGCTTTGTCTATGAAAACGGCAGTTACAAAGGTGGCAATAGACATGATTTGGTTGTTGGCCAGACAGAAGAGGATCTTGTGTCTATGAGCGTCAGTAAACACTGCCAACAGATAAGTTGTAGGGCAAATGGTGATCACACAGGTTACAACTCCACTCCTCATAAGCCAATGTTGGAGCAACGTACAAGTACATGAACACAAGGGTGATCTGCTTATTTATGTATATGCCCAAAGTCAGATTTAAAACATCTTAACGCAATGGGCAATAGCTTGCACGTCTGCCTATTCAGTGTTGCCTATGGCCAGTATTCAAAATACTTTTTGAATGTATTTAAAAAGTATAATGTAAATGTACAACTTGCTTGGAATTTTAAATTTTTTCTGAATGTTTAAAAATAAGAAATATTTAATGTTTAAAGGTAAACGAGTGCTGTAGTTGTGCAAACGAGTGCTGTAGAGTGCAGTTTTGGTGTCAAAATAATATATACTGTAATGTGTGATTAGTGCTAAAAAATACCTTGCACTCTTGCCATTGAACACAACTGATCTGAACATGGCGTGCATGCAATAGTTTATATTTATTTTACAATCAAATCCTTTTCTCTTGTATTCAGGAGCATCGTATGGATGAAGGAATTCAAGAGGAAAGAGCAGGTTCATTCCATCTGATGCACCTTTAGAGGGCTGGCTTTTTTTTTTTTTTCTCTTTAGGGAATCGCCAGCATGGAAGAATCCATTCCTGACAGCTAGTTCACATGTTGAACTCATATTTGTAGGAGTCCCCAACATTGACCAGGCAGGCAGTGCTTTGGGGGAAGGAGGAAACATTCACTTTCCTCAAACCACCCCCTGAGAAAAGTGGTATTTCACCTCTCAATTCACATCAACAGAAAGTGTAGGAAGACAAGATCATTCTTTTTTTCATGATGATGCAGGCAGATCCCATTGCAAGCGGATGGTCAGACAATAATGCATGCACCCCCCACCTCCTTCTAATATCTATTAGGCTTTAGCTCTGAACTTTTTTACACTGGAACATTGCTTTATTCCTTCATTTTGGGGTAAAGAGCAAATTAGTGCAGAACTCATAACTCAGAAGAAAAAAGGGTTTCTGGCTAGCCACAGACCGGTAGATAGCCTCCTAAGAATGGCAAGCAGGCCACCGACTGTGGATCCAGAACCTGCCTGTCTTTTTTGTATAACAAGCTCAATGGTCTGAATTAGCATATGCACAGCTAATTACTTTCCTTTGAATTAGCCGTCAAACTGAAAATAATCAGTGTTCAATAAAAAGCACTTCCAAAGACATAAGGGCTGTTTTTCACCTCCTAGTGTACCTTAAGTGGGCTGATCCTGACCCAAGTACGGCACTAGTATCTCAGATCGGGCCTACGGCCAACCTTGGTTATTCTTACTACAAAAACCGGTCACAATTACAGTTTGATTAATTGTTATGGATTACAGCAAGAGCCAAGACTGAATAAATCACGGTTTGTATATCTACACTAGTATACATGTGCATTATTTTGATGCTGAGATACGAACAAATTTACGCAACCTACCAAATTGGCAGAATCAAAAAAAATAAATAAATAAATGGAAGTAATGCCCATAATGAACAGTACTGGAGCTACGCTTGCTTAATGCAACACTAATGTACAAGAAAAAATTATACTTTGTTGATAACACTTGAGTAATTTCAGTAAGAAACTAAAATATCTGGTCTTCGAACCTTGTCTTAGTGACCATAAAGACAGAGTTCCAAACATGGAAACAAAAGAGGCAGGTAAACAATCATTGCCTACACTGACAGCTGGGATCCTAGTGATACAACATGCATCATTCTAGTAGAATGGCACCATGGATAGCTTTTGCTTCAGACAGTAATTGGCAGATAACACCTAAAATGGCTGCTAGAAATATGTGGCAGTGTATGAAAACCAACACAAATATTAACCCTAACACTTTAGAGGGGCTAAAGTTAAAATTACTTTTATAAGTCACTTAAAAAAAAAAAACTAAAAAAAACTTTGCATCAAAGATGGACCTGCAAAGAAGAAACCATTTACTTCCCCAAATGCCTGTGCAGCCAAATTCTGCCCGAATGAAGAGGAATCCCTGCCCAGAGTCTGTTTAACAACTGACACTTCCAGGAGTGTCCGATTATTGGCCCCTGTGGTGCTCATTGGCTCCTCCTGCTGACACAGTAGTAACGTGGAGGTTAGTGGGAGGCACCACTGAAGACTGTGAAGGACACAGTAATAGGAGGCACCACTGAAGACTGTGAAGGACACTGGACACTCATACAAAATTTCAATTTCCCAATTTCTGGGGGACTGTGGTTTAGCAACAAGTTCGATTTAAAATACTAAATTTCTGAATTAATGTAAAGTCCATTGATTATCATACGTTTACATGAATATTCAGAAGCATGTAGCAACTGAAAAAGAAAATGAATAAAACATGTCTAAAATGGACAGTGAACAATTAGTAAATGAATGCACCCGAAGTTGTAATACATATATATTCTTAAGAATACTGGAAACTAGAGAAAGTCCTACCTACCAGCAAAACATCTTGAAATAACCATGACTATACCAACTCCCATTATACAGTATACATTCGACTTACAATCAGCTCACACATAGAAATATCACCGTTGACCATGTTCACAAGAACACTGTATTTAAAGCATTTAATGAAAAATATACTGTTCATTTTCTTTGCGATAATAAAGTACATTACCTAACTTTAAAGCAAAGACCATCAAGTACTGCCTTGTTGAGGCTTTTCCCAGTGGATTCAAAATTGTGTGTATTTGATTAAAATCGTATTAAAAGGAAAAATAGTGACTCTTATCTTCTTAGAATAAATCTTGTTCCTACTTTTGCTGGATGATTTCGCTCATCACTTTTCTTTTCCGTTATATTTTTTGCAAGAAGGGATTTCAAACTGAACTCCAGCCAAGACTTTTTTTTTTTATTCTGTATACAGTAGGGAGGGGACTGAATTTCTATCACTACTACTGTGATTGGAACAGGAAGTGAGAGGATATCTCTGCGACACAAAAACTAGCTGGAATACAATAAAACAACCCACAGGAAAAAAAAAAAAAAAAAAAACTTAGACAGGAGTTCTTCTGTCACCTTACAAAAACTAGCTCTTGCGACCATATTTTTATAAATAGATAAAAAGGTATTACTAAAATATTATGGACCTGTGTCGACAGGCTTTGAAGTTGTTGCTGATAAACAAATACAGCTTGCTTTTAAAACGCTTTGAAAACATTGCTGACATTATTTGGAATAATTTGGAACAAGGGTATTTGACCAGCTTTAAAAAGGAGAACTATGGGGTAAGTGCTTTTCCCCATAGTTCTCCTAAGGGTCACGGGAGGACACAAACTAGCCTCCTCCCGTCACCCAAAGCTCAGTATACAGCGAGCTGCAGCTCGCGGTATACTGAGACCGCTGCAGCCGGGATGGATCCCGACATTACTGGCGAGATCCGCCCAGCTCCGTGATTGACAGCTGGCTCTGCCTACCTAGAGGCAGAGCCAGATGTACCCGCCCCCTCCCCCGTCTGTTCCGCCAGTCAGCGCTGGAGGATCGGAGCGGGGTAATCCCTGCAGGGAGCTGTGTGTGACAGTCACGGCTCTCTGCAGGGACATGATCAAGAAGTGTTTGCTCACTTCACGATCTATTGAGCCGACGAGGGACAGTTTCATTGTCACACGTTGGCGCGAACTATGAGGTCGAGTGAAAATCACTCACCTCATAGTTCTCCTTTAACCCGCTTTTGCAGTTTAAAGTTTTGTTCCTTTAGACTTATATGTGGAGAGAAGTAGTTCTAATGTACAGGAACTCCCTCAACACAGGCCCTTAGAATGTTGACCTTGTGATTTCTTACAGATTCAGAAAACTATGATAACTTTAAATGTAATAACTGTCACAAGAAAGGACATATTGACAAACGTGCAAAAAAAAAAAAAAGCCTGTTAAAAGTAAATATTAAATTGAAGAGGAAGTGATAATAAATAGCCTGTCCAGTTTCCTACCATCTTTTAAACTAAAGAAATTGAAATATGACAATATCTTTATAGCTGAAGTCAAACAATGTGGGCAATTATTGATTCCTACATACAAGCTTGACTAATTTAAAAAAAAAACCTGCTGCAATCACCTCTCCTTAAAAAAAAACTGTCCGCACAGAAGGAGGTCTTAGCAAAAGAATGCAATTGCAAGGCTGTCTTATGTATTTGCGTGCACCACAGCTACCAATGCATTCTACTAAATGTGTAGTCACTTGATTCACCTGGAGGAACAATAAGCAAAAGAAATGTATCGACAAGATCTAGGGTGGTTAAACTTCAAAAATTGAACAAAAAGAGGCAAACATCAACTAGTATCACTCTAGAAACTTTCTGATCATTCGAAAGCAAATAATGGAAGACATGTACCTTTATTTCTCTTTGATAAAGAGAAGATGACTACAGAAAATAAGTAAACAAAGAAAATTGATTTTGTGCTTAAAATATTAATACTGAGGGAGTCAAGCAAGAGATACTGCTTTAAAAAAATCCAACACAGGACAAGAATTGAGATTGCACAAGTGTAATTTGAAATATTGGTTTCCTGCAAGAACCTGCAATTAGCAGTCCCAGATCTAGTTTACTTGTGGGGGTCCCTCAGGTATAAGGGAGGTGAAGAAGGTGGTTATAAATGACCAAGCTGATGCCACAATTCCTGGACGGGGAGCTGCGGCAGCCGCATCTGCCACATCATCTGCTCTTTCCTCTTGAATTCCTTCATCCATACGATGCTCCTGAATACAAGAGAAAAGGATTTGATTGTAAAATAAATATAAACTATTGCATGCACGCCATGTTCAGATCAGTTGTGTTCAATGGCAAGAGTGCAAGGTATTTTTTAGCACTAATCACACATTACAGTATATATTATTTTGACACCAAAACTGCTACAGTTTTTGCCTAAGGGCATACATTTTATTGGCTTATGCAGATTTTGACACTAAGTAATTTTAGTGTACGTTTGCTATTGAAATTAATTGGATTCTGTTTAGTTACTACCGTGTTTCCCCGAAAATAAGACACTGTCTTATTTTTTTTTTTTTCATGAAAAGACATTAGGTCTTATTTTCGAGGGATGTCTTACCTGTCTGCAGCTGTCATGCTCTCCGCTCCGATGCAAACAGGTGTGCGGGCGGGGACGTGTTGTGTGGGCGGGCGTGTGTGCGGGCAGGGAGGGAGCTGCGGCCGCTCTTAACATGTAAAAATCAATTACATGTACAGCTACCCCGGAAGTAAGATCTAGCGCTATCTTCAGAGATTGCTGTAATATAAGACCTACCCCGAACTAGGTCTTATTTTCGGGGTAGGTCTTATATTACAGAAATCCCTGAAGATAACGCTAGGTCTTATAAACATAGTAGGGTCAGGAATAGAACAATGCAAGCGCATGTGAAGTCTAAACATTGTTTTTTTATTTTTGGATAGAGCAGGGGAACGGTTAAGACTTTTATTGGCCGGCTCTCATTGGGGAGATATCCCTTTACTTCCTGTCCCAGAAAAACAACAGGTACTAGAATAGGTTTCCCTTTTAAGAATGCAGAATACTAAAGAATTAAAAGGAACTGGTGTTTTATGCAAATCATTGGCTTCCAAACTTAATTCAAATACCAGATTGGGTGCGCTGAACATTTAAATCTGTAAGGATACATCAGCTCAGCGATCATGGGTATCAGTAGAAGCCTGTGGCACATTAAGCTATTTGACGCCTCTCTTCCGCCCCACGCGGAGTGTAGTCAGTCAAGCATCTAATCAGCTTTATACATACAATTGTTGCAAGTGCTCACCATTTCCAAAAGATCGTTATTGTTCACTCTATCTTCATTCACATCTGCTGCATTGTCTCTTGCTTGTGGCTGACCTTCTTCTGGTCTAAAAGGAAACCATCCAGCCTGGTGCCTGCAAATTAAAATCTACATTTCAAAGGCTGCATTATAAACAAGTTGCACTACACAAACTGAGAAGTCAATAAATAGGACTTTTAAATTGGTTCTAATCCCTGCCCCTGTGAGCTATATGATAGTTAACAATATATACATATATTCTTCTGTCAAGAGACTGGCTGTAGATGGGCAGGAGATCTAGAGTCAGCAAGATTGCCCACATCCCCCAACAGCTAATATGTTGCAAAGACTCTCCTAAACTCTTCCGAGTTGGTACAACAGGTAAAAGCAGAAACGTGGAACATAATCACACATTAAAAACCTTTATGACCTTTTCTCCACTAAAAAGGGAGATATCTATTTATACTTACATGTAAACAAGAATCATAGCCCCCATGACCATGACAAAGCGACTGAATGATGAATAGAAGTACACTATGCTAAGGAGAATAGCTGCTCGGGACACAGTGTATATCCAATCAAGCCAATCACGATTAATGTCTTCTTCGTTCATTACAGCACCACCCTGAACATTCATTTGGACGTTTTGATTCACCTCTGGAGCAATGTTTGGTGCTGCTCTTGGGGGATTTGTAGGCGGTCGATCTGAATTGATGGTGGGAGTGGCAGCAGGTCCTTGGTTAGAAGCCACAGCTTGACTACAAAATCAAAAATAGGAGAACACTAATGCTAATCTTTAATAACCTTATTAACTTAATAAATAACATTTTGTGAGGGGAACATTTTTGGGCGTATATCTACAGTTCAGAGAGCAATGGTATGCAATCAACCGTAGCACCTAGGTTTGAGCAGTCCAACTACACTAGGGTGTAAAAAGAGGAAAACAATATTACCGTATATTGAACACATTGCTCTGTGAACTGTTATCAAGTAAAGCTCACACTGGAAAAATAAATGGGGGCTATAAAGTGAATGATTAAATATAACAAATAAAAAAACGATGAAATTACATTTTCAGGCATACGATTGACATAAACATTTCCTTATATTGTAAGATACAAATACCCAATGACACATAACCTTACACTATATTTAAAAAAAAATACTCCTATGCATGAAACCAGACACATTATTAGCTAAGACAGCTCTCCCTTTTATTCTGGCTTTTAAACTGTACAAGAGTTTATCAAATAAAGATGTAACAAACAAAATATGATTTAATCCACAGCATCACCTCAAAATGACCAAGCACAATATAGTACAATGGGGAACTAGCCAAAATGTTTGACAATGCTTTCAGACACCCAAGAGTCACACCTTTTAATTGTATTTAAGTGGAAAATATGTGAATCTTGGGTAAAAATGTCTCTTCTGCAATAAAATGCCTTTCTGCTTGCCATTTGTTTTTCTTTTTAATGAAGTAGTGCCTCGCTTTAGGTGTACTGTATATACCACTGCAAATGTGGTTTAGCATTTTTTTTTTATCTTAAAGCCCAGTTCCACCTTTGCAGAGCTATTTTTTAAAAACATGCATGGAGTGTGTATGAATCAGGCATACGCAGCCGATGTATATGAACACAGAAACTTAACTTTTGTTAGTTTTCCTCTTCATATCCTCATGAAAATGTCTGCCTCTGCTGTGCAAAAAATGTGTGTACATCTTGACCACCTCCCACCCCCCCCCTCCGGACAGTGTATTGTGTGTAAAGACAGAGCTAGTGTTTGCTGATCATTTTACAGTGGATGACAGGGAGGGGGGCAGATGATTACAGTCTGACACCCTGGTGTTTGACTGATTTTCCTGTGCAAAATGTTTGTAATTTTTAGGCTTCAGGCCTAATAAAACCTTCTTTAAAAAAACAAAGAAAGCCTGCAATGTCATGAAAATGTGCACATATATGCATCATCACTGCACCTCTTCATTAACGCAATAAACGCTAATCACTTACAAAAGGCGGAAATTGACTTTAAGCCCTTTTACTCTAAATTTTGTACGAACACAAAAAAAGAACGGATTGCTGTGAAAACATTCCAGAGGGAAAAACAAAAAAACAAAACTTACTACTGCATGTAGTACTGTCGTGCATACATCTGCTGCCACCACATCATCTGCAAAGGGCTGAAGACTGAATATGCTGGAAATACTGCTGGAGCTCCCTGCCCAGGAATAGGGTTCCCAACATGTCTTTTAAAAAAAAAAGAGAATTCATGTTAGAGTGGAGTATAATAAGCAAAATGCATAGAGAATGACAATTTAACAACAGTCTAGTACCAACAATCCTTATAGAGAATCTGCTAAAGGCTGAGCATGACGTATTCTGCATTCCCCTTTGATCAGGGCTTAGAAAACCTCAGGGCCATGTCAAAAACACGACTCTGTATTAGCAAATTCCAACAGCTACGATACTGTTCGTCATGGAACTTTTGTTGCTAGGGAGAATAAATTGAATACAGCACTCTGTGTAGGCGTTCTCATGCACGCTTGTAGTATGGCAAAAGAAAGGGACTGTGTCTGACCAAGTTTATGCTAAGGAGTTCACTGCGTAGTGTGGTATACACTGGTGTTCTACTGAAATACACAATAAAGCCTAGTGATATTAAAGTCAAAAGGTTTTTAGGCCATTCATGTCAATTCATGTTCAAGGGCTTGTTCACACTATCCTATGCGTTCAGGGCACGGCTCCGTGCCTTGAACGCACTGGATTGCATTATCAAAGGCTTCCCACGTTCTGGGGCGTGGTGGTGCCATGTCATGTCAATGGCACCGTGGACACACTCTGGAGTGTAATTGCCTGTACCGGAACGCATAGTACTGCAATGCCCCCACTGGAACGCAGGACATTGCAGTACCACGCAAACCAGCGCGGACAATTGCACTGCGGGCGGGCGGTGCTTCTGCGATGCCATTAATATTAACCACTTCAAGACCAGGTGTTTAGACCCCCTTCCTGGCCAGGCCATTTTTCAGTGTTCAGCGCTGCGATACTTTGACTGACGTTTATTCCGTCATGCAACGCTGTACTGAAATGAATTTTATACCATTTTTTGGGGACAGATAGGGCGTTATTTCGGTGGTATTTAATCACCACTGGGGTTTTTATTTTTTATTATAATAAGCCTTTGTTTATGCGATCCAATGCATTCATGGCACAGAACTGTACCCTGAACGCATTGGATGGTTTGAACAGACCCTAAAAGTTTGTTTCCTGCAGAATCAGCTGGTCTCCTGAGCACAGACCCTGATATCCTGTTTCAGGGTAGCTTCTTTCCATAGGGTCCTGTGGAACCACCCTTTTGTGTGATAGCAAGTTGTGTGTTCACAAAACACACAGGAACAGCAAGGCAAGCCAATCCTCTGCTCCTTGCTCCCACCCCCCTCGGAGATAGTAAATGAACAGCTGCTGGAGACCGTGCTGTCCCTTCTGATCTTGCACTAGACAGGAAGTTCACGGAAGCTGAACTGAGAGAGTTAGAGCCAGCTGTTTCAGAAACAATGACTGTAAGGCACAGCAAGGTAAGCCAGTCCTCTGCTCCTTACTCCCCCACTCCTCCGAGCTAGCAAACTAACAGCTGCTGGAGACCGTGCTGTCCCTTGTGATCTTGTAATAGACAGGGAGTTCAGAGAAGCTGAATTGAAAGAGTTGGAGCCAGCTGTTTGGAAATATGACTTTAAGTGCTTATACGAAAATTTCAAGACATACTTTGATGGATAATGTTTATTGTTAGATCTGGATTCATTATTAAAAGAAGTTTGAGAGTATAATACTACTTTAAATACACTGTGCAGCTAAAGCCATAAAAACAAAGCTGTTAGTACAATGTCTATATGATTGAGTATTTCTGTGACATAGGTTGGGTTATAAAATAAACTAAACTATACAAGAAATACAACAGCTGTTTAAGTGTAGTTATACAAGTCAGTTCACAAATCCTAACTTACTGCTGACGGTTATATGAAAAGTAGTCGTGCATGGTATTGCTGGACGTGTGAGAGGCATGTCGGTGTCTCAGGCTCTCCTCGTTTCTATTGTTTGATGATGTTGATGGCATTTCCTGACTTGTAGATGGAGGGGAAGCCAATCCTGAGTGCTCTGAGCTCTGAAACAAATAAAAGCAAAGAATGTGGGGTCATTTTTCAAACAGAAGCAACTTTATCCAAGCTTTTCACTGAAAACATTTACAAAATGTCCCGACAAGAGACCCAAATATCTTTCATGCGATAGCTACTAAAAGGAGGTGAATGACTTGCCATTTTGTTTGTGTACAAGTGTGGAGCAGTTTCTATCACTTTCTTATTATACCCACTCTCAGTATATACTGTCCTCACCCTTTGGATACAAATAATAATGATTTTCCATGGTGATTAGGGCAATGTAATAAATTAAATTTAAAGGCCCATTTAAAAAGTCTGGAATAGGAGGCGCAAGTGAGCAGCCAACCAAGATGGCCGCAACCTAATTTGGATCCTCTACACCCAGACTCGAACCCCACACTCTAGGTACTATTCTGGTGCCCCACTACTAAACAAACTAGCCGCACAACCCCCGAACAGCTGGCGATTGACAATGAAAAAGAACAACAACAACACTCGCAACCGTTCCAGCGGTGCGAACACACCGGCCTTGACACGCACCCCAGCCAAGATGCCACCGTCACCCTCTGGGCCGAACTCGCAGCCCTCCTCTCAGGAATCGGCCGTGGATGCAGACCGATCCTCAAACGCGAGTACCTCCTCTCGGGTGCCATGCCACCAACCGGAGATGGTATGTAGAGACTCTGACCTGCTAGACCGCTTTAAAGTCCTGCTCCAGAAGGAGCCGAGAACTGCCACAGACAAACTGGCAGCACAGCTATCACGGGACATTAAGGAACTGGGCTCCAGAATCCATGATATCGAGTACAAGATGGACGATGTGGTCACCATCGTGGAATCCCGCGAACAGGACTTGTACTCAGTCAAATCTGATCTGTCTGCAACTCTCCTCAAACTGGAGGATCTCGAGAACAGGCGCGGTAATATCAGCTTACTGGGTATCCCCGAACACGTGGAGGATCTAAATGCCACAGTCATGTTCCAAGAGCTCCTTCCCCACTATCCGGTAGACAGACTCGAGATGGATCAGATCCATAGGGCTCTCTGGGCGCGAAGAGACCAGATGGCCCTCCGCGGGATGTAATCCTTAAAACTACCTTTTACAGATCTAAGGAAGACATTTTGAAGGCCGCCTGGGAACGCCGTGACCTCAGCTTCCAGGGCTTCAAGTACCAGGTATACTCGGATCTGGCCCCACAAACACTTCAGAAGAGGAAGGCCCTGAAACCCTACCTGAATGCCCTAATGACGTAATGCACATGCCCGTTCGTACATAGATTTTGTATCAAAACATTCAGACTACTAAACACAATCCTCCAAACCAATGTACACTAAGACCCGCGGTTCGCCCTGTTACACCTTAAACTTCCAAACCTCACAAAGTCCCAACATAAATTGGCGGTCTTCACATTCCTGGCTGCAAAACAAACAATAGCGCAGGCATGGAGGAAACAGCAAATTCCCTTTAGCGTGGTTAGTCGAAGACTAGATTCATTTTTCATTAACGAAAAGCTATCCAGTATCCTAATGGATACCCAAAATAAATTCTGGAAGGTCTGGGATCCCTGGCTGGTACATGCACACCCGACCATTCCCCACACAAGTCTAACGACAACCTGATAGGATGCCTTTGTCTGGAGGAATCATCCCGCTGCCACACACTCCCCCCCCCCCTACTTCTCCTGTTCTACTCTCCCTTCTTCCCCTCTAGTACTTCACCTCTGGCTCTCTTGCCTCTTTGTTATGCGCCTCAGAGCGCTGGAATCGTTTAGCCTGATCTCCTCAATGTGTATTATCTTAAAGCAGTTGAATTATAAATGTTATCGATAAGGTGATTGTACTATGTGCCTTATACTTGACGCTGTATTGTATTCATGTCTCTTGATGAACAAATAAAAATCATTGATAAAAAAAAAAAAAGTCTTGAATAAATAATCAGAAATCGGCTTTCATTTTTAAACTTGCTGTTAAAAAAACAGAAGCTGGAACCTGCTTGATTGCTAAGGGCAGCCCTCTATTTTGCTTTTCAGATTTACTATTTTTAGATATACAAAAACACATGCTTGAATATTTCTCTATAACTCCACTTTATGCCACGTTCAGATAATGTTCTCCCTGGGACAAATACCTACCACAGCACACACACAGCATGTAGTACAGTATGTAATGACAAAATATACAAATAATACAAAAGAAATACCCTAAAAAAATAAGATAACGCTATATCACAGACATAAGGTGACTGATCTGGTCAGATTGGTGGCACACCGACCACCTCTAAGGCCTATGGACAGCCTAAAAATGCCCCAATTAAATTAATTTTTTATAAACTGTACAATGCAATCATTTTTATAGGTATGCGCAGTCGAAAATAAAAATGTTTTTGGTACAAGGGCCTGAACTTTGGACCAAAAAAGCGAGTACTAAGCCAACCCTTTCAATACACATACGGTAGGTGTTCAGCGAAGCCCCTTAATAAAATAGGAGTTGACCCACGTAATAGTACTGATGCTGAAGCCTTTGTTCTTCTCAATGTCTTCCCATAAGCTACCCCATTCTCTGCTTAGGAGACAGTTGAACCAAGGACCAGCGTAGGGCACTTTTAACATGGGAGCTGCATGAGCTATAGCATATTATGGCCAGTTATGCAATTAAGTGTGGCCTTTGGAATTACAAAAAGCAGGCAGAATTCTTCAGGAGGTACCGTATACAAGTTAATATAATAAGCATGCATCAGGTTTATGGACATGTTACAATAAACGAAGGTGAGGTACACAGATGCTGTTAATTCATGCGCACTCGCGATGTACTTACTGATTTACTGCTGGTGGTTGCAGCTCTAGCATTTTCTCTGCTGGTGCTCGGTTTAGGGGAGTTAGGAGGCGTCCTGGAGGCACATACTAAATGAACCATGTGATATTCATCTTGCTATAAGACAAAGCACAAAAGAACAGCTTGTATGAAGATTCATAAACAACAACCTTATACTATGCCATGGCTGCTTTCAATGTTAAACGCTCCAAAGTGATTTACAGCTTCAGCTTTCATTTCTGACTCAGAATGAGATTCTATTATACAGTGTCTAGAAAAAGCATTCAACCCCTTGGGAATGTTTTATTGTCATAAAACAGAGAATCACAGTGGATTTAATTTTGTTTTTGAACACATTTCTACAGACTATAAAGCAGACCTCTGTTTATTATAAATTAATTGCAATGAAAAGCATAAAATAACTCCATGCATCCCCTTTTAAGTCAATATTTAGTAGATGCACCTTTGCATGTGACACATCTGTCCAGGTCTGTTATATTAGAGTGCACTAGGCAGCAGTCAAACTCCGGTCATATTTAGATCACTATTTGCCATAAAAAGAAGATAAGACTTAAAATGAAGGTTTTAACTACAATGTACAGTATATCTAACTGCATATCTATTTCTGTGACTTCACTTGGGGTTTAATTAATACATCTGCATTATATAGCAATTTTTTTATGTTTTTAATCTGCAAATCATTTATTTCCAGTAGTTTCTAATATACATATGACCTCAATTTACACAGAAGTGACAAACCACAAGGAAGAGCCTTAGCAGTCAATCTTTTATTCAGGTCCAGATTACCTAAAGATAATCCTTTCCTTCTCAGAAGACTTCTAATAGGATTATCTGTGTCATACCCTCACATATCAATTCTTACAGTATCTAATAAACTTCATAATATATATTTATTTTGGTTGGACCGATTATCGGACCCATCGATAATCGGGACCGATATTCACAGATTATTTATCGGTAAGTGACCGATATTACCGATAATAAACCCTGTGCAAATTTCAGCTTTGCCCAGGTTTGTTTCCATTTCAACCTACAGCCCAGGTTTGTTTCTATTTCAACCTACAGCCCAGGTTTGTTTCTATTTCAACCTACAGCCCAGGTTTGTCTCCATTTCAACTTCTCTTGCCACAGCAAGACTATTGGTCAGAATTTATGATGACTGTTACCTCAGTAGGAGATCATTCAGGTATACCACAATGGGAATACCTTGGCAAAAGAGTAATGCTAGCACAGCAGTCAAAACCTCAGGATACAGAAGACTAACCAAACGGTAAGGCAACAAACTGATAGTGTTGAGCGCTGACAGCAAAACGAAATTAGCGTTGATTTGCTAAAAAGATGGGGACATGCAAGTATGCATCCTTGATTTCAACAGAGGCTAAGAAGTCTACCTGATGGAGGGAGGCTATCACTGACTTGGTAATTTTCATGCAAAATTTTTGACACCAAAGTAACAAAGCCTTCAGATCCACGATGGGGCAGGTGCCCCCTTTTGGTTTTGGAACAGTGAAAAGGTTAGAGTAAATACTCTGAAACCTTTCTGCCATCAAAACAATGGCAATATGTATTTGGGTCAAAAAAATCTGCAAGAGCAGCATTAACTTCTGCTAGTTTGTGCAGAGACACAGACAAGTTGGACAATATGAAAGAGAGAGGGGACAAAGAGCAGGACTCTAGCTTGTAGCTCCTGGAAACCAGGTCTCTTACCTAGGCATTTGAGATGCTTGCTGACCAGGTGTCCACAAAGGCCAACAAAACATATCCCCTCTCGAAAAAGTGAGGGCTTCCATTGATGCCAAAGAGGAGTTGTCTGTAGGTTTAGGAGATTTATGAGTGTCCATAAAGCATCAAAGAGACGTTCACCATTAAAAAGCACGCGTGGCAAGTGGTTTTTACATTGCTGTCTCGCAGACAAATATTTTAGCCAAAGAGTTAATTGCATATCTACAAACAGGAGACTCATTCGGGAAATAAGACTAACAGCCCTACAGTATTGTGTAGACAGGTTAGTTGATAAACTAACCCGTCTACGCAATAGTGTGGGGCTCAAGGCAAAGGTTGTAAGTGCTCTACAAACAAAGGGTCAGTAAAGAAGCAGCTGCATTCTTTGACATATTTAGTTCATGCCCCTAGGTTTTGACAGACTGACATCGCAGCTATGGCAGGTTGCAATGCACGGCCTGCTAGAGAAAACATTGTCAGTGGGATCATTAAACACCTGTGGACCCTCAACAGGTATGGTATGTGTTTTATTAAGGCAGGATATCACTGGATCCACAGTGGGAACAGCCCACTTCATGATGAAAACCTCCTTAAATGGGTATTGGTCTGTAAAACATTTGGGAGGAGTGAATAGCATATCAGTAGTTTTCCAGTGTCTGTACACAATACCTTCAAAAGAAAAGTTTTGATAGCCTTGGAGGCTCTCTGTAATTACAGACTAGTAAACATTGCAGGCTGTTGTACTATTTTTAGAGTAGAACACACTACGTAAATAAGAACCAATATGGTATCTTTAAGTCTGGGAAGTATGGCAGCTACCTGTGGCTACGGAGAAAGAAAATAATCCAAAATTTGTGAGACTCTTCATCAGACAGAGCCTCCATAGCGGAAAGCTCAGAGACCGCTAAAGCTTCAGGTATGTCAGACAATGATTCTGGAAGGAAAGCCATAGAATATATGCTTGCAGCCATTGCGTTCCATGTCAGCAATAAAAATTGCAATTCCCCCCGCCCCCCAAAAAAAAACTAGCTTAGCTGCGGAAAAATCCTTTTCCCAAGCCAAGATATTAATGCCCCCCCCCATTACAACCTAGAGCACATTAATCAGGAGCACCGAGTTATTTCTGCTCAAATGTTTGCTAAACGACTCTCAAGACTTTCAAAAAAAGAAAAAAATTCTGTCCAACCACTTTGACCAACACAATTCTCCTGCAGTCTTCCATACACAGGGGGCGCATCCCATGACAGTAATGAAAACAGTGTGCAATAATTTCACACTTAGCATATACTTACTTTCCTGAGAACATCTTTCAGCTGCAGGTGATCGAGGAGGAGTTTACCAGAATATACAAGCCTCTGATCCTTGGATAACTAAGAAAAAGATAAAGGACCTTTATAAGCAAAAGAAAAATAAATGAATGGCTTTATGGCAAAACCCTATAGTATATTATTTTTGTCTACCATTTAACCCAGTTGTGATTTTAGGGGGCATTCACACCAGCAGGCACCCACTATGGTCCATATCTGACAAGCTGGTGTGCATTGCGTACGGGCCTCATGATGCATTGTTACAACGCAACACAGGGTTTACTTTTTTCAATTAATTGAAATGTCACAAGAGGACACTTAATTCAATGCTATGCATCACAGTGTGTTGTGATGCGTTCACACGTGGTTTTGTGCATTGCACTGCATAAAAATGCAGCACACACCAATGCACATGTATGCTGTAAACAAGGCACATAGAGAACAATTGTTTTCTATGTGTCCTTGCACTTAGCCTGTGTTGGTAAACCCAGCTCAACGTGCCGGGTGTAAATGAGCCCTTAGGCCTTTTGTAACATTGCCATCCCAAGTCACAGACCAGAAAAAGTTCATTATTGAAGCAGGGCAAGGTCACACTATTGCCCTGAGGTGCTCTGCAAAATATATTATAACAATCATTTTTATATGTGCCCTGTTCACACCATACATGTGCTGTGGTGTATAGAAAAACGCAGCTTAACAGGCATGTTGTGAACAAACTCTTACGTGCAGCACTTTTGGTTTGTAAAGAAGTAAACCCAAGAAATACCTACATGTCCAAATTCCTCCTGCACAATAAACCTAAGCCCTGATGAAAGAGGGGCCCCAAAACAAATTGGCGGTCAACTCTTGATAGACTTTTATTGTGAAAAAAATAATTATATCTGGACCGATTCCTAAGGCTTGACACTCTCTGAGGCAGTCTCAATGAAGGCAAATTTGATGGACCACAAGAGTAGGCAGACTAAATAGACAACTTGGTCTTTTTCTGCTGTCATTCTTTTACATTTCTCTGACAGTGGAATGGCAATTGGCAGGCTTAGCCATGTTGTCAGGAAACATTAGGCCCCATTTACAAAGTCTAACTAAATCAGAACAAAATACCAAAGAGGCTTTTCTTGCTAATGTTGCCATACCTGCTTTTAGACATGAAATATAATTCTAAAGGTTTGAAATGGAGTACAGGTTCACTTTAACTGTGACTTGGCAAAAATCCCAGCACAACTTGAGTCTAGGATTCATGGTCTATACAAGAACATGTTCACTGTAAAAGGCTAAAAAAGGTAATTGTAGGTACCACAGCAGTATTATTAAAGGAGAACTATGAGGCGAGTGAAAATCATTCATCCTCATAGTTCGAGCCGACGTGTGACAATGAAACTGTCGCACGTCGGCTCAATAGATCGGAAAGTGAGCGAATGCATACCGTCGCTCGCTCACTTCTCGATCATCTCCCTGCAGAGAGCAGTGACTGTCAGTCACAGCTCCCTGCAGGGATTTCCCCCCTCCCCGCTCCGATCCTCCACCACTGACTGGAGGAAGGGACATGGGAGGGGGTGGGTAAAGCTGCTGGCTCTGCCTCTAGATAGGAAGAGCCAGCTGTCATTTACAAAGCTGGGTGGATCTAGACATGATGGGATCCATCCCGGCTGCGGCGGTCTCAGTATATCACGAGCTGTAGCTTGCGATATACTGAGCTTTGGGTCAGGGGACGAGGGGGTGAGTTTGTGGAGTAGAGAGATAGATTGTCATCGGCATAGAGATGGTATTGGAAGCCATGTGAGGTCATTAGTTGACCAAGGGAGGTGGTGTAGATAGAGAAGAGAAGGGGTCCAAGGACAGAGCCATGGGGGACCCCTACAGAAAGAGGAAGATGAGGGGAGGAGTTAGAATTGTAGGTGACACTAAAGGAGCGCTTAGATAAGTAGGAGGAGAACCATGAAAGAGCAGAGTCTTGTAGCCCAAGTGACTGGAGTTTTTTGAGGAGGAGCAGGTGGTCAACAATGTCAAAAGCAGCAGAAAGATCGAATAGCAAGAGTAGGGAATAGTGGTCTTTGCTTTTAGCAGTGAGTAGGTCATTAGTGAGTTTTAGGAGGGCGGTTTCAGTGGAGTGTAGGGGGCGAAAGCCAGATTGTAAGGGGTCAAGAAGGTTGTGATCAGCGAGGTGGCGACTTAGGCGCTGTAGATGAGGCGTTCTAGGAGTTCTCTTTTAACTTAGAAACATCTTAGGTCTTGTATTTTAAAATTGCATTTTAAAGGTTCAGCTTATTATGTCTTGGATATCTCAACAGCAAGATCTCGCCCACTTTGTCTTCCAGAAGCTCCTACTGACTACCTCATACTATAAATAAACACTCATGAAGAAGAGAGGGAACCTCTCATAAGGGCCAACGGAGGTGTGCAGACCCAGGAATCAAGTGTGGTGATCTCAACAATGGAGTTTCTGTGAGATATAGGAAACCTGGTAGTTTGCCTCTTCTACACTTGCCCAACAAAAAACAAAAAAACAGTTCCAAGTGGACTGAGCCTTTAAAAATCAATCGTCTTTCATTTTCCTTTAGCACATTTAATGAACATTACCCCATTCCCCCATCTGTGTCCAGCCAAAATATACAGTTTGCCATCCACTAAAAGCTCCGGGGACTGATTGTACACTATGACCGTACCTGCATAAACAAGCTTTAATTCTACTTTGTAGTAACTATTATATCACAGTCATGACCTTTGAAGGCTCTGCTCACTACTCACCGGTTTGCTGGGATAAACCTTTGACAGGTGTGTTTTTAGCTTCTCTACTGTCCAGTCTAGGAAACATTTAATGGTTTGGTCATCATATTTCTGATTTGGAGCTTTAATCACCAAGGTCACTGGGTTATCCATCATGGCTTGATCCATGACAAACTTAAAAGCTTTCAAGTCCAGTCTTATTAATTAGCATCCGAGTAGTTCAACAAACCAGCAGCATAGTGTGACCGCACATTTTCACTACCAATAGCTATTAAATAAGATAGGCGTAGCACTGTCAGTGCACGGAAGTGACAACAAGGCAGTTTATTGCTGCCCATTCAGACAGTTTTTGAAGACTGTTATTGGCAGACCTGTCAAGAGAAAAAAAAATATTACTAATATTATCCCTTATATAATCAATATCAAGTAAACAAACATTCACAGAAATACAGATGCTGTATAGGATTTTCATACCCTGGACATTTATTTTTCCGGATACTGTGGAATTGACAGACCTACTAATCAATAACGTATGGTGGGTTTTGTACTTATAAGTGACAATTATGTCATTTGCTATATGAAGTGCAGAAACATGCAACAACTGAGAACAATTTAGCAGTAGCACAGTTACTACTACTGCAGGTTATTATAGTCTATTCAGCATATTAAAGTAAACCTTACTCTGTGGTTCTCTCTGATTTAGTTTCACCTTGTTACTGAAGCGTGACTTTTTCTGACATCATGGATAAGCTTCCACAACAGCCATGCTTCTGTGCAGTGCTAGAAGGCCTACTGACCACTCGGTCAGCCTCATAGGACAATGGAATGGCAGATAAGCCATAAAGTCAGAAGAGGTCCGAGCTTAGTCCCTGATCACACCGAGGTGTTTTGTAGCGCAAATCTTGGAGCTACAAAATGCTCAACACATGGAAGTCCATTGTTTTCTAGAGCCCCTGTTCATACCTGAGTGTTTTGTCACCTGCAGAAAAATGTCTGTCACTGGAAAAAGTACATGAGTTACTTTTACGTTTGGACATGTTGGACCTGGTGTGCAGATGACTACTTGTACATTTAGATGCTCAATAATATGCGCACAAACGCTGCTGCCTATGTGTAAATAAGGCCTGTATTTAATGTCACTCTAATTTGATCAAATCAACAATTGTTTTCGACTATAGAGATGGAAATCAAAAGGAGCAGAATACAAATTTTTCTTCAATGGACAAACTTGGAACAGTGAAGTTGGTTTCGTTCCGGAAACTCCATTAGTTCCAAATTGAATGTTAAAGAAGAACTCGAGGCAGAAGAAAACTTAACCCTTGCAGTGGGGCTACCCCCCACATTGCAAGGAGTAAGTGCTCATTTTTTGTCTGGGGTCTAAAATAACAAAGATATACTCACCCAAACCCCGATCCTGCCTGGCTGCTAGACAGGTCCCTTCCCTCCACTCAGCAGTCTAAGAACATGCGAGCCATCACGTCCAATACAGTGTTGGCAAGGAAAGGTGAAGGGAAGAGAAGCCTGGCATGCTTTGTTCTGCATTGCGTTAACGTGCATCAATGCACACTCTTTGTCACGCACTCACATATGTGGCAAAGTGTGAATGGGGCCTTATAGTATGAATTGCAGCAATTTTTACTGTGATACACATTGTAAGAATTTGGTGCACAATCTGCTACCCTAATGCCCCACGATGGGGGAGATTTTATAAAAAAAAAAAAGTGTCTAGCAAGATAAGTTGCCCAATAATTTTTTCAAATAATAGATTGGTTGCATTAAAAACAATCCCCCACCCCAACTAACCGATAACGAGAATAGTTGCCAACTATTCTCATAATCAATTATTATCGATTTAATCGATTAGTTGTTGCAGCCCTACTCAGCTTCTTTCTTTTTGTCTCAGACAATTTTTTTCAAATTCCTCCCTAATATATCCAACTTCACATTGTGCTATTATAATGAAATAGCAGCTAACCTGCTGCTGTATCGAGTACAGCCCTTAGGCCCATGTCAGCGACAGGACTACAATACAAGGCAGGGAAATACACACCTGTTTTTCACGGCTTCACTCCCTCACTGGTGAGGAAGAATCTGCAGAGTTTCAATTAATGAGAAAGTGAGGCTTTGCTCTTCTGACCAGTGTTGGAGCGATGCTGTGGAAACAGGTAGATAATTCTCCAAGTCCTTTCTAGGGACAATATGACAGGATTGCAATTACAGAAAATCTAATACAGTTCATCATAATCACTGATTTTTTACACAAATATTTCTAAGCTCCAATTCACACCTGTTTTTGCTGTGTTATTATTATTGTTATATATATATAATCAGTGGTGCCAATGAAGCCAGCGCTAGGAGAAGTGAGGCGGCAGCGGAGGGAGCAGTACTGCATAAGGCGATGCTTCTTCTATAGCGCCGACTCCTGTCACAGGTGGAGTGATACCAAATGTACTCTGCCTGTGAGGAATCGATAGTGAAAGTGCGTTTCGCTCATTAGCTGCACAGTGCTTTACAATATAAGTTACAATACAAATCAAGACAAGATGGTAATGAGGGCCCTACCCATAAGAGCTTAAAACCGTTTGCGCCCAAGCAAGACAATGCCCAATATGCCCTTGTGCATTTTAGGCACCATTGTTTTCAATGAGAGCACCTGAGGCCCAATTCACAGCTAAGCATTTCGAAGCTCCTTTCCCTAAGTGCGACAACACGCAACAAGACGAACCCCATTGTTTTCAGTGGCCACCGTTCACACTAGAGCGTTAAGCCACTTGTCACCAGAAGCTTGAAAAAGCTTCTTTTGGGGCAGAATTGTGCATATTGGCCTCGTAGACTTTAATAGAAGCGTCAGAAACACGCACATTTTCAGGCGCTCCCACTTGAAATCCATATAAATGATATGGACATGGCATTTACTGACATAAGCACTCTTGCAGAAACAGATCAATGTAATGGAATGCTCCCTTGCGTGTGTATTACGGAGATGTAGGCTGAATTGATTGCTATTACTATGCGATATAATAATTCTATGATTACTGTGATGATGATCAGCTGACCATCTACTGTCCCTGGTGTTCCTTGTTTATAAACAATGTGCTGTGTCTCTGTCTGTCTACAACCCTGCTGTACTTATCACAACTGGGAGCTCTAGTCATGTGACCACCCCGTTCAGCGCTCGTGTCACTACGTCATCACCGTTACCTTGCTTGGTGTTCACATTGCCTCCTAACACTGCTGGCCTCATCCGCCGCCACCTCCTCCTGTCCCTAATGTCAGCTGTGGGTCCCTGCCCCGGACACAGCTGCACAAACAAGGAGGGGCCGTGGACAGGCGTAAACGGAACAACGTCACGGCTCCCCACCCTTCATTAGGCCGTCAGTGAGGAACGAACACCGAGATCAATTCCATACCGGAGCCGCCTCTTCCTGGCTAGCTCGCAGTCCCGTGATGCGCATGTAGCCGGCGCCTCTGATTGGCTGATCCGGTCACGCAATATGGTTACAGTGGAGTGTCATTATGGAACGTGAACACTGGAGGGCAGCAGCTGAGCAATAACAAATGTAACCCTTTCGCTGCCGGAGATTCTTTTCCGTTTTTGCTTCCACATGCTAAAATTCACATTTTGTACACAAAACCTCAACACATATATTTTCTGACAGCACAGAACCTACATAATCAAATGAGGTCAGCAGCAATTTTGTTTATGTCGATATAAAAATGCACAATATTAGTGCAGCTTTTTATCAAAACCGTTATTTTCAGTGAAAACTAAACTCAAATTAGTAATAGTGTACAAAAAACACCATACAATCTCCAAAACAATATATTTTATTTTAAACTCTTTTTTCTTTATTTCCACTTAACTATTTTGTTAGCACCGAACAGCTGACAAGCCTGTGATAGTATTTAGGTAGTGACAGGTCCTCTTTACAGAGGTATCAGAGTTCTCTTGGACCCCAAAGCCCCCTCTACACTTCCCCCAACCAGATCGACTACAGAAAGCACTCTATTGGTTGTTTTCTAGGCTGCACCAGCCATGATATGACCGGTGTGAACCCGGAAGAGCTCAGCACTTTCCGGATTCATTGCTCCTAGCGGAGATCGGGAAATGGATGTTTCCCATCTCTCCTCCACTCTCCATCCTAAAAGGTGGCACAAACTGCTATTGTAGATCCAGAGACCGGCTCTATAGCAGTAAACATACCTCAGATGTGTGTTTGTTTACTTCCTGATACTGCTCTGCCATTCTTTGTTAGCAGCGGTAAAAGGGTTAAAGAAAACTGAGATAAACATTAAAGTTACAGTTGTCCAGATGTCCTAAAGATAATAGGTGCCTGGGTGTCATCCAGCTATTTAGATGATGAAAGAACTCCTGGTATGCAAAAAAAACAAAAATTAACCCTTGCAGTGGGGATACCCCTGCACTACAAGGATTAACTGCTCGTTTTTCCTCTAGGGGCCAGAAAAAAAATCTACTCACCTGATTTTCAGTCTTGAGAGCGCTTACCTCTCTCCCCCTCTGCTCTGGCTATGTTATGTCCCTCAAGGTCCTCACGTCTAAGGCCCCATTCACACTGCGCGATTCGCAAATCGCGCGATTGTCGCGCGATTCGCATTTTGCGCGACATCGCGCAAATGCTTGCATTGAGCAAGCTAGAATCGCGGCAAAATCCGCTCCAAAAAGGGTCCTGCTGTAGCGACGCACGACCCGCGACAGCAGGACCCTTTGCCCCATTGCCAAGCATTGGAGAGCGATATCGCGCGGTAAATAGCCGCAATATCGCGGGAATTACCGCGCGATAAATCGCTCAGTGTGAACGGGGCCTAATACAGGTGAATGGATCTGCATTATACATGATGATGTCAGCGGGGCTGAGACTGGCCTGGTGGGAGGGGAAAGCCTGCAGGGACCGGTCTAGAAGCCAGGCAGGACAGAGAATCAGGTGAGTATATTTCTATATATTTGAACCCCCTAAAGAAAAACGAGCAGTTAACACTCGCAGTGCAGGGGTAGCGCCACTGCAAGGGCTAACTTTTTACTTTCCCGGAGTTCCTCTTCAAAGAGGAATTCCCCCCGCCTCTTAATTTTAGTGCAGGATTGTTCTCAATTCACATGTCTCTTCTGCCAAAAATCCATACCTCCCAGCAGTTGCCATGTGCAACTGCTCCAGATTCTGTCTGCTCCGGTATGTCTTATACTCTTGCCCATGGAATCACGAAATATACTATAATATATTCTATATCTATAATATATTCTCTACAGCCACTTTCACTAGAAGACTGTTGGATTTGTGTTGCTTGCAGGAAGACATAACTTTCCAGCTTTGTCAATCTTATAGTTAACCTTAGTATTGTATGTGCTCAGGCAGGGCTCAAAATTTCCACTCACCTGATCGCATTTTGTGAGTAAAAATAAAGTGGAAATTTGGGTCTCCAAGTACCGGACCAACTAGGGTTGCCACCTTTTCTTCAAGAGAAACCCGAACACTCTAGCAACACGCGGACATTTTTGGGGGAGAATGAGTCGTGGCTTATTCATATGTAAGTAGTGCTACCCAATCATATGTAAATATCACACTTGAGACTATTTTTTAGTTGGGGGCCAGTAGCCCCTATCTTAATTTTGGTTGCCCCTGGTCTGCCTGACATCTTGAGTCCGGGTTTCTGCTGCCATGAAACTCGAACACAGCATTCAAAACCCGGACTGTCTGGGTCAATCTTGGACAGGTGGCAACCCTAGGACCAACTATGGCCCGCGAGCCGGTACTGTGTGGCCTGCAGACAGCTGACATGTCAGGGACGCGATCACAGACCGCGTACCTGACTTGCGGGAGAAGCTCCACGGTCTGCACCTGTGTCGGATGCAGACCGCAGAGCTGCCCCTGTCAGCTCTGGCTTCCTTCGGCCGTAGCTCTGACAGTTCTGAGCTCCGGCCCGAAAGCAGGGATGTATTAGTGTATGGTCTGCAGACCTCACTAATCACCCCTAGATAACCGGGGATCGATCCTCCTCAAGCCTCCTCCCTGCAAAGCCGAGGCCAGGTGAGGGGGCTCGCGGGGAGGGGAGTTTTTGTGTGTGGGGGGTTAATAAGGGGAAGGGGGAGTGTTTTATTTTAATTATTTTATATGTGTGGGGGTATTAATGAGGGAGAAGGGGGAGAGTATTATTTT
>NW_017306678.1:1233380-1237238 GCF_000935625.1 Nanorana parkeri
AGCACCCCTCCAATGGTGTCACCCGGGTGCGGGCCGCACCCCCGCACCTCCCTTGTGATGCCACTGGTGGGGGGGTTAATAAGGGGAAGTGTATTATTTTATGTGTCGGGGGGGGGGGGGGACTTATAACAGGGGGGGATATATTATTTTTTTGTGTGTGGGGGGAATTTTATTATTATATGTGTGCGGGGGGGGGGAGGGTAACATTGAGAAGTGTATTAATGTGTTTAAGTGTATATTAGGCCCCAATTTACACCTATATTTCAGGGATTAGGGATTCCTGCTTCTGGAACTTGCGTTTTCCTGCAACAGGAATCCCTAATCTGCCGTTTACAAGCGGCAACTATCATGAGATAAGAATTATCATAAGATAATTTAAAAGGGTGTGCTCAGGGGCAGAGTTAAGGTCGGGGCAGGGTAGGGGTTAGGTGGGGCAACTGGTGGCGAGTAACTCTTAAGCCCTGGCTAGTAACTCAGGACTTGAAATTTTGAGCCCTGTGCTAAGGTATGCAGACAAGTATTGTGCTTTGCTAAAACATGAAACTTTTTAGGCTGTTTGTGGCAGCAGAGCATATTTTCTCTGTCTCTCCCTGCACAGCTCCAGTCAACAATGTGGTATTTTTATGGACTGATTGAAAGCAGGTATGTTCAGCTGTTGTGAAATGTTAGTTATGCAGAGCAGCGTAAAGAATGTGCAATAGAAGCGGGCGATAAAAGCAGCAGATGTTTTTTGGCTTTGGCTCAAAAAGAATTTCTATTATCTCTGTAGTCCTTCCAAAACAAAAATGTAAGAGTTCTATTCTGTGAAGATTACAAAGTTTCATAATCTTGGAATAGTTATATACTTCTCTTTATATTTGTATATACACAACAGCTGGGAAAGCAGATAATATTAGACCACCTACAAACTAGGCTTATGCCATACACATAGGATGCAGTGAGCGCTTATAGAAAAAGGGGTTGAGCATTCCCAACAATGCTTGTAAGCATTCCAATCATATAGGGACTCTCAACTGCAGGAATTCCAATTAGTAATAAGATAAGAAGACCTACCAAAAGCCTTGCCCATGGTTTCTTTCTTAAGCTGGCCATACACCTTACAATTATCTGCAGATTTTCTGTGGTGAGATGGAAAATGTGCAACAGATTCTTCCATTTACACTTAACTGTGTGGATGGAGTAATCTCCACCTGGGCCAATCTGTTGCACTTTTTCCATCTGACCACATAAAATCTGCAGATAATTGTAAGGTGTATGGGCACCTCTATACTTTGTGTGCTAATGTCTTTGTTCTGTCACATGCACACACCCTGTACCCAAAACATTTGTTACATTACCAATATTGCATGTTCATTTTTAGGGATGCACCAATACTAGTATCGGTGCCGAGTATTTAAGCGAGTACTTGTACTCGCCCAAATGCTCCAATGCCTAGCCCGATACTTCCAGTATCAGGAAGCCGAGTAGCGAGTCATTACACGCTGCCCAGCTTCCTGATTGGCCGGGAAGCCGGCTTCATGCTCCCTCGTCACCTCATGACAAGGGAGCATGGAACTGGCTTCCCAGACAATCAGGAAGCCGGGCGCCACGTCACCACATGGTGCCCGGCTTCCTGATTGGCCAGAAAGCCGGCTCCATGCTTTCTCGTCACCTAGTGACAAGAAGCATAGGGATGGCTTCCCTGCTAATCAGGAAGCCAGGTGGTGAGTCATTACATGCCGCCTGGCTTCCTTAATGGGACTTCCGGTATCAGTATTCGGTATCAGCGAGTACGGAAAAAAAAAAAAATATCGGTACTGGTATTCGATATCGAAATACCGGTATCGGTGCATCCCTACTAATTTTGAGTATAAGCAAACTTACATGACCTTTTTTGGAAAAAAAATCAGGGCACTTTCTTCTGCTCGACTTCACTAATTGTATGCTGACACCTAACGCTATTGTACACTGAAAACTCTGAAATATATTGTACATGCTAAAAAACATCTACATACCTCCCAGCTTTCTGAGATGAGAAACGGACACCTTCCAGCACTATGGGGAGATTTATCAAAACTGGTGCAGACAGAATCTGGAGCAGTTGTCCGTAGTAGCCAATCAGCTTCTCTCTACAGTTTGTTCAGTTAAGCTTTGAAAATGAAAGATAGAACCTGATTGGTTGTCATGGACAAGTGTTCTAGATTTTGTCTTTTCCAGTTTTGATAAATCCCCCTCAATTTATTTAGGCAATGTACACACCCCTGCCATGCCCCCAGTTACCAGGTCTATTTAGAATGTGAATGCCAAAAATTATTGGTTAAATTTCAAATTGTCTTTTTTCCACCATTACTTTTCCTTTATGCCGGCTTTTTAAAATAGTAAACAAGATAACTGAGAGATAAGTTAAAGTTTTATTGCAGAATAACACTTTTGTAGTTAAATAGATATCCATGGGTAGAGGGACTACCGAGGAGGAAAGAGGGACAGAGGTATTTGGTTCCAAATATAGGACAGTCCCTCCAAATGAGTGGCAGTTGGGAGGGTTGCCCCTACATTTAAAGTGACACTAAACTCAGGAGTTAAGTCCTAAAAATGCATTCAAGTGCCTTAAATATTAACAAAAATGTATCTTCTTTGTGTATCATTCAGCTGTAGATCTTCAAATCATCTCTGAGTTCATACTGACATTGTCCTTCCTTCTGGAGGGTGGCTACTTTTGTTCCCCATGGTATCTGTGTGTGTGTTGTAAAGTAGTCACCACTCCAAGCTCACTCCTGTGATGGACTACAATCTCACGTTTAGTTTACTAATTTGCCTCAGATTGTAGTTCATCACAGGAGCGAGCTTGGAGCGGTGGCTACTTTACAACACACACAGGGCCCATGAGGAACAAAAGTAGCCACCCTCCAGAAGGAAGGATAGTGTCAGCATGAATTCAGAGATGATTTGAGGATCTACAGCCGAGTGATACACAAATAAGATACATTTTTGTTAATAGTTAAGGTACTTGAATGCAATTTAAGGTTTACGTTCTGAGTTTAGTGTCACTTTATTAATATGGAAAGGTGTCCAAATACTATTGGCTATCGAAGGTAATTCAAAATCACAAAAAAAACAAAACAAGTGTCCCCTTTAAGGTGTTTCAAGGACGTCTAAAAGTGTATGATTTCCACATAAATGCCACCATGATGCTTGGTTACTTGTATTGCCATTCTATGGATATTACCTTGACAACATGAAGTCACAGATATCAGGGACAAGGTTGGGATATTTTTCATTGCTTTGCACTGGTTTATCAAGAAAAAGGACATAACTTGCTATGATTTGAATGACATATTTACCCTCAATCAGTAATGACATATGTACAGTATACAGTGGAGTAGAGTAGAAAACATGTTCCTAACACAAACATATTTGTAAAACTCCACTTTATTTAGTGCTTCTCGTGACTAAAGTATTCATAAATAAGCTTTATAACATCAAGATTTGCATATGATTTATTCATTTGCAGTGTGGCCATTCCTTTGTGGTTTCTTGTTTCCTTTGCTCACAAAGGATTTTCCACAATGGTAAAGATTTCACATCCTATAGTAGCTGAAGTCTTACTGGCCTCTACCATAGGTTTAGAGATTATATAAACATCCTGGGAATATATCCTGTGTTGAAAGTCATACTTTAATACTACACAGAAGATGCAATCGGAGCCCGTTCATATTATGATATTGAACCCCAGCAAAGTATGTAGGTAGATAGATAGATAGATAGATAGATAGATTATGCCCCAAAGAGGTTCCTTTACATTTTCTGAGGGTAATGTGAACAGGAATAATAGAAAAATTAGAATTACATGGAAATCTGAGTGTCAAGGGGGGGGGGGGG
>NW_017306678.1:1237428-1260622 GCF_000935625.1 Nanorana parkeri
GGGGGGGGGCGATATGAAAACAGAAAAAGGCACCTCCTCCTTGTGTAATATTATGAATGAAATGTAAAAAATGGATAATGGTACTCACAAACATAAGGACATGGGTAAACATCACCAATGCAGCCCATCCAAGATCTTAATTGCAGAACTTAAATGGACACCATAGCCAAACAGAGTAATCCACCATCACTAGACGCGCCAGAGATGCAGTTTAGTGCTTACGCATTTCAGGGGCAAGCCCTCCTTCATCAGAGCTCTAAGATGCAACACAACACATCGTAAGCCATTACAGTAAAGTGTCCACTCAGTAAATGTACTTCACATAAAGCTTGCCCCGCGCCCCAAAAAGAAAAAAACACGACAGAATGGATCGGAAGGTACAATCGCAAGTCAATGGACCCTCAGCTGACTTATAAGTACCTTCCGATACACATAGTGTAAATGAGGGATAAGTGCACTGTGTATGTATCAGCATTTAAGTCTGCAAACTGACTTTCCCTTTGTGATCTTCTTTACATTTGTCTTCATCAGTCCATTATATGGATATGTTGGGGGGATCAAAACTGGAGCAGACAAAATCTGGAGCAGCTGTGCCTGGCAACCAATCAGCTTCTCTCTTCAGTTTGCTCAGTTAAGATTTGAGAATGAAAGATAGAGGCTGATTGGTTGTCATGCACAGCTGCTCCAGATTTTGTCATCTCCAGTTTTCATAAATTCCCTTCGTTATGTTTCTTTTTGGATCTAATGAAATATATCTGTAAGTAACATAGATGTTCAGCTCTTCTTTAGGAGTTTTTTAACTAATAAGAAAGAGAACTATTTGCTTATGGCAACAAGTCCAAAACAATACTTAAAGGAGATCTATGGGGTCAGTGTTTTTCCCCATAGTTCTCCTAAGGGTCACGGGAGGACACAAACTAGTGTACTCCCGTCACCCAAAGCTCAGTATATCGTGAGCTACAGCTCGCGGTATACTGAGACGCCGCAGCCGGGACAGATGCCGACATTACTGTTGAGATCCACCCAGCTGCGTGATTGACAGCTGGCTCTGCCTATCTAGAGGCAGAGCCAGCTGTACCCTCCCCCGTCCGTTCCGCCAGTCAGCGCTGGAGGATCGGACAGGGGAGGGGGGAATCCCTGCAGGGAGCTGTGAGTGACAGTCACAGCTCTCTGCAGGGACAGGATCGAGAAGTGAGCGATCGACGGTATGTGTTCGCTCACTTCCCGATCTATTGAGCCGACCTGTGACACAGTTTCATTGTCACACATCGGCTCGAACTATGAGGCTGAGTGATTTTCACTCACCTCATAGTTCTCCTTCAATATTTTTTCTGTACACTGAGCTGTGCATGTGCAGCTCAGTGCACAAGCTCAGCAGGATTCTTACGATGATGAAGTAACTCACATACACATGTGTCGAAGTTACATCATCAGGTCCTGGCCAAGCAATCACCCAAAGAATCAGAACCCAGAGATAGAAGCGCCGGCAAGGGAGAAGAGCCCGGACCAGACCGCATCGCTGTAGAGGATTGCTTTGGCAAGTTAGACTGCCTTGATGGGCTATTATGTAATGCACACTAGCAACATTATAACTAAACGCTCCTGGGCCTCATATTTTGTTTTCACCGGCTTTATTTCTGCTTCAATTTCTGCCATGTGTTTTCAGCCTCAAGATGTCACTATTCCATCTCAAAAGTTTCAGTTCTTCTGTTGGATTGGATTCTGTAATCAGTATTGTTTAAAATATCTTTCTGCAGTAGATCCTCTCTTAAATGAAACCTATTATTTCAGCATGAAGGCCGCCATTTCTGACCTTACCTAAAAATGCTAGTTGCCAGGTTGTCATGCTGACTCTTTATTCAAAACGCTAAAGCCGGTCATACATGCATAATTTCTTGCGTTCAACCTGCATTTATACAAGAATGACCAGAATGTCCCTAGTAATCTTCTAAACTGAAGTCATAACATCTTCTAATAAAGTCACAACAGTGCTGGATCATAACTTGTGACACAGCTGACCTTTTCCTGCACCACTATGGAATTCTAATATATCTCAAAGAGACACTGCAAACGACCTTGATAAAGCAAAGCCATTAAAAAGAAATGATCATATATTGCTAGTGAGTACATATTTATAGCTATTATTGTCATGTTTACTGAAACTTCTCATGTGATTTTAATATATCTGCCCTTCCATAATTTGTTTATTGATTTTAATGTTGAGATTTGTAGACAAACCACCAGAGGGAGCTTTGAATTTGACTTTATTTAACCTCCCTGCATGGAGTGTATTGTTTTCAATGAGTAAGCTGACTTCTAGACTTTGTGAAAAGGATTAGTTTAACCCGTGTTCACTTTACATCCTGTGTGCACAGTCTATCCTCCAGCATTACACTTCCTGTGTGTGCAGGAAATGAGTGACAACCTCACTTCATATGTGTGCTGCCTTTCCTCTTGGATGTGTCAGAAGATTTCCTTAACCACTTGCTGACAGCCTGCTGCCTTAAGATAACATGCAGCAGCAACTCTCAACCGCAGTGCCATTTTAAAACTGGAAAGGGTCCAGTGGATATAACATGCAAAGCGTGCGGACACTGCTGGCTGTTACTGACAGACAGTATGCAGGTCAAACCCCTGTAGATGAACTGAGTAATTGCTCCCACTCTTGCTACTTTAAAATAGTACATTGTTGCGCAATGTAACTGCAACTGTTCTGCCTTGAGGTTTCATGGGAAATCCTTATGGCGTCCCTCCGATCAGGATTTCCTGTAGATGTCTGGTGAGCATAATGGAGACGATTAGAGCTGGGTCAGTCTTCACTCATGCAAAAGACTAATGCTTGTGTGGTCTCTTGTTTGCTGTTATAAGAAGGTAATAAAAAATGCAAATACAAACCCAACCACGTTCCTTGTGAACCACAGTTAAAAGCTGCCTTCTTTTGAGGACAAGGGCATTTATTAAAATATTGCACATAAAGCTATGGAAACATCTCTGAAGGTCTAGTTTTTATCTGTACAAAGCCATTCAGCTGTATCACTAACAATTTACTTCAAAAACGTTTATGCACTCATGTGCAGCATGGTGCAACTTCCAAAGAACACAATGCTCTAAACTAAAAAGAGGTCCTTTGATTTAGGCATATATCACCCTGCTAAACTACATTAAAGAAAACAAACAAATGTATGAGGTATCCTAGCATTCAGTAAAAATTACAACCTTTGACTAAAAACCACATCAGAAAACAGCTCTGCATGCCGATATGAAATCATTGTACATTCATTAGCTAAACAAACATTTTTATTTTTCTTATAATTTCTTTTTTTTCCACTTCCTGGTCCAAATCATGCACTGCTGGGGTCTCAAACTCAATTCAGTTGGGGGCCACTGTACAAATTATCTTCTCCCACTTGACAAATGTCATACTTCAAAATAAACGTTAACTATATATGGTACCAGTATTAATGTCTGTGTGTGTTTATGTCGGTATATGTGTTTGTGATGGATTCTTTGTATGCAATGTCAGTATATTTTTTGTGGTTTGTGCGAGTGTATTGTCAGAATTATTGTGAGTGATGTTGATTAAGGATGGGCTCGGGCGTGTTCGCAGCTGCACGTGCCGAGCCCACCAGGAAGCTGACAGCATGCAGCGCCAATCACAGGTACTGAGACATTCTCCCGATCCACAGCTGCAGAGATCAGGAATGTCTCAGTGCCTGTGATTGGTGCTGCACGCTGTCAGCTTCCTTGTGGGTTCGACACGTGGAGCTGCGAACACTCCCGAGCCCATCCTTAATGTTGTTAATGATTCTGTGTGTGTCATAGTATTTATACATGTGTATATGTGCGCAGTGGCAGTATAAGGGTGTGTGTTTTTCCCACAGGGTTTCATTTCAATCATAGAGGACCAACAGATTCCCACATTCAGTCACACACAGAAATACACACACAGAGAAATACTACCCCCCCCTGGTGGTCCAGTGAGGGACTAGCATGCTCTACATCTTTGGCTGGTGCAGACATTACTAATCCTTCCTTTCGAACGGCGCTAAGTGAAGACTTTCAGAGTCAACGTCTTACTTTGTCTCACACTGCGTGCCAGCACCGCCAGCTATGCGGTCTGCATGCAACAGAGATGCTCCGCCAAGTCAGGTACGCGCTCCGTGACCGCGTGCATAACTTGTCAGCCAGCTGTGGACCACATGGTACCGGTTTGGCATGTTACCAGGCCGGTACTTTGAGACCCCTGCTGTAATTGTGCCCAAGAATGCATCCTAGGAAGGATACATCAGCAGTGCATTGCTGGGAAATCTCATCTGTAAACTCATCAGACATGTCGTAGTCACATGCGCCAGAGTTACAGGAAGTACAGGGAGATCTAGTACCCTGCCCTTAGTTAAAATGGCCACTATCAGAGGACTGAGGAAGAAAAGACAAATAAGGCATGCAAAAAAAAAGCCTGCAATTATCTAGAATTATCTGTTTGTAGATTGTCATTACTAAACATTTCTAAAAGTACATTTATTGTTATTTTGAACATATGGGTAAAGTTCCTCTTTAAAATCTATAGAGCATAGACCCCCAATTTGATGGCACTTTTGCACAAAGCCTCTGGCCATAAAATGGTTAAAATCTTTTTTGGGCTTGTATTCAGGCATAGTACCAAAAGCATGAACTGCAGTTGATATCCAGCATTGTCTTTCAGAGTGACGATGCGTGAAGTCTTGGTGCTTCCTATTGGGTTGTAGATCCTCTCTATTTGAGCTTGTGGAGGCCTAGGTACACTTCTTGTACCCACCCACTACTGTTCTAAGAACTGTTAAAAACCAACTAACCTACATCCAATAAACATAGGTGTGAATTGCTTGCCTCTGTTCTTCAAGCCGTATGTACCTCTGAGAAGACATTGATTAGGGCTGGTCTGTGGGGGTCAATGAGCTCGGTTTGATAGTAACTAGCCCTCTTTGGTGGGTAAGCTTATGGAAATATGATGTTCATGAAGGAACACATCACTAAAGATTCTATGCCATGGATTATACTGCTGACTACAGGAGGATTGGACACTATTAAAAATCAAAGCAGCCAGCCTGAGAAGCTATAACCCCACCCCTGCCAAGCCAAGCCTACTTCCTTGTAGCAAGCAGCAGAAAAATTGAACAGGGAAAGGTCCTTACAAAATTACAATCATGGCAACAAGCAACACAAAAAAAGGTGGAGGGGGCGGGTACAGCTGGCTCTGCCTCTAGATAAGTAGAACTAGCTATCACTCACGTAGCTGGGCGGATCCAGACATAATTGTCGGGATCCGCTTCAGCAGCGGCGTCTCAGTATACCGCGAGCAGTAGCTCGCGGTATACTGTGGCGTCTCGAGCCGATGTGTGACAATTAAACTGTCACAGGTCGGCTTAATAGATCGGGAAGTGAGCGAACACATACCGTCGCTCGCTCACTTGTCGATCCTGTCCCTGCAGAGAGCTGTGACTGTCACTCACAGCTCCCTGCAGGGATTTCCCCCTCCCCTGTCAGATCCTCCAGTGCTCAATCACGCAGCTGGGTGGATCTCGACAGTAATGTCGGCATCTGTCCCGGCTGCGGCGGTCACAGTATATTGCGAGCTGTAGCTCGCGGTATACTGAGCTTAGGGTGATGGGAGGACGCTAGTTTGTGTCCTCCCGTTACCCTAAGGAGAACTATGGGGAAAAGCCTTAACCCCATAGTTCTCCTTTAATGGCAAAAAGCTCACAAAGTGCTCACTGCTTTAGCAGAGTAAGTAGTAACAGGAAAAAATGGAATCCTTATGTTTTAATGCATAGGCCTGAACAACAGTTTGCTTAATCCATCAGGAGATGGTGATATATGAGGCTGGACTGCCTTATGGGGACCATACAGAGTCACAAATAGGGGGTCAAAGTCTCATAGTGCCATGAGACGTAGGCTTCATTCACACTACGTGATTTGAGATTCTTGCTGCAGGAATTCCAAATGTCCCGTTCAGATGCGGCCACTGTACCTGTTCAAGCCAATGACTGAGTGACAGTGGCCGCATCTGTAAGCGGCAGTCCGCATGTAATGGTATGTGATATGATTACATGTGGTTTGGAATAGATTGCAGTCCCTGGACGCCACTGGCCTCTTAGCGCATCCTTCTTCCAGTTTTGACATCTTAGAGTGGTAGGCCCAGAATAACGGAACTCCTGCATGTGCACACATTAGCTTATCCGACACCAAGGGTATGTCAAGATTGTAATCTAAGCTGCACATGTTAATTTGGTAGCTAATGTACTAGCAGGTGGGTAAGAAGATTTAATAGCAGAAGAGGCATATATAAATATATAATTTGTCCACAGGTTTGGAGGTCTTAGATTAGAGGACTTCCTGAGGGGGAGGATCCGTGAGTCCAAAAGGAGGCTACTGGAAGGGAGGGAGTGCTCCTTCACTGCGAGCTGTGGAAGAATCAACAAGTAATAAGTCCATTACTGTAATCCTTCATTTCGACCTCTCTTTTCAACCCCAAATCAAATCACTATCCAAATCTTACCGACTCAACCTCCATAGCATTTCCAAAATTCGCCCCTTTTTAACAAATGACAACGCAAAGCTTCTAATTCCCTCACTTGTAATCTCTTGTCTCGACTACTGTAACTAGGCAGCATTTATGATAGACTGAACGGGATAGTCTGTGTAGTGGTAGCCACTACCACTACACAGGCTATCCCCTTCAGTCTATCATGAATGCTGCTGCCAGATCCATTCACCTTACCAACCATTCAGTGTCTGCCGCCCCACTGTGCCAGTCTCTCCACTGGCTCCCACTTACCCAACAAATAAAATTAAAAATACTGACAATAAAATACAAAGCCATCTACAACTCTGCCCCAGGCTACATCATCAACCTCATCTCAAAATATAACCCAAACCGTCCTCTCTGCTCCACCTGCTCTCTAGCTCCCTCATCACCTCCTTCTATGTTCACCTCCAGGACTTCTCCAGAGTCTCTCATATCCTCTGGAACTCCCTACCCCACTCTGTCCACTTATTTCCTACTCTGTCCGCCTTTAGGCGATCCTTAAAGGGAAGCCTATCCCACTTTGACATAATAACTGTCCTTTTACTTCATTTATTAACTCATCCTACTTAATTATTACCTTTTGTATCACTTGCCCCTCCTACTAGATCCACTCTAACGAACAGGGTCCATCCTTTCTCACACTCCTCATCATAAAATATACTATACATGGGGGCGCATGCGCGCAGCTGCCGATGGAAGATGCCTTCTGAGACGGCTCCGCAGCTCGCCCAGGCAACTAAGTATATAGACCGCAGCATTAACCTCCCCAACCGTCAACTTGCCTTAGCCTGACACCGACTAAGGCAAGGTACTTATTTGTGTGCGTTGGTAACTGTCGTGCCCACCCAACTCTACTTGGACCTCGAGACTCCCCGTTCCTTCTACGGATCTACCATCCCTTCAAGTGTTGATCGCCTCTGCTGAGACCCTTATCTCTTATACCAATCCTCCACTTGAGAGAACGGACCCTCCCGAAGTGCCTTGATGATCACCTCTTATGACACCATCCTCTGCTCCACTGTGGGGACCTGTCTATCCCACTGGGAAAAGGGACTGTTCCCTAACCATCGAACCCTCTCATCTCACACTTGTGCAGCGAGCCCTTTTCCCTACTCCCCCTACTTTTCAACTGTCGTATTTCCAGCACAATATCCTTTTTGTTGGTGATTCACTGTACTATAGCATTGTTGGTAACTTACATGTAACCCACTTTTATGCACCATCAGTGGGACAGGGCCCTATTATCGTAACCCTTGCAGGCTTGTGATAGGCCCCCATCCGCAGACCCCCACCAGTCATGCTGCAGGCCTCTCCTCAGTTACTAGAGCCTACCAACAGCCGCCACTGACTTTCGGCCTTGGCCCTTAGTTGGCGCACTAGACACTGACTACCTCTGACTACCAAATAGTAATAGAACCCTATTACTATTTGCCCTATACTACCTTAAGGCCACTTGACCTAGGAATGTACCTCTCAATGCCTAGTTAACTCACCCCCCCCTTACACCACCGGTTCTGTTAAAATTCTGTTGTTGAACATATTTAATGTACTTAACTGACATGTTCTAGATTCTTTATTATTCTACAATGTTTTATATACAAGGTTGACAAACGTTTTGTTTGCAGATATCTTTGCCTGGGCGAGCGCGTCACTGTGCTCCCCATCTCTTGGATACCTTAGGAGGTATGTGGTACTTTAGTCCCATCCGCCCAACGTTCCAGGCATGTTGTGGATTCTATCCACTACTTGTTTTCGTATTTGTTTTGCTGTTTGATGTGTCTTGTCTTGTATATCCCTTTCCTCTTGTCATCCCATCTTCCCACCTTCTTGTCCTCCCTTTTCGGATCCTCCTGTTGCATTCAGAGTCGAGCCATGTGTCGATATGGACATCGGTACCAGATGCCTCTCGTTCAACCAGTTTGGGTGAGTACCATAAGCCTTATCCCCATTTGACCCCTTAATGTGCAAGGCCTCAACTCCACAAACAAGAGGACACAAGCCTTCAGATTTTTCCAATCTGCCCACACTGATATAATCTTCCTCCAGGAAACTCACTTCTCCAGAACGTCCTGCCCCAAATACTTCAGCTCCCAATTCCCGCAGATATACATGGCCAATGACTCGTGCAAAAGGAAAGGGGTCCTTATTGGCTTCCGCAGATCAGCAAACTTTACGTGCCACTCGGAGACCCGCGATCCTCAGGGACGTTACCTGATCCTCACGGGTCTCCTGGATGATAAGGAGATTACGCTAGTCTCCTATTACGCCCCGATTGTGGATCAGATAGCCTTCTTTCGGGACCTCCTAGACAAAGTTTGCACCCGTTCGACGGGTGCAGTCATCATGTGTGGAGACTCCAACATGGTACTGTACCCGCATCGAGATAAATCCAAAATTTCTCCTAACTGCCTGCACATGGCAAAACCCTTCAGAGATCTAATGTCCTCCTACTCACTGGTAGATAGCTTGAGGGAGGTCAACCCACATAGCATTGACTACACACATTACTCCCATCCACATGCAGTCCACTCCCGGATTGATCACATCTTCACCTCTGCAACCCTAACTCCCCACATTCTTCATTCTCACATCTTGCCGATTCCGTGGCCCGACCATTCAGCTGTAACAATACTTCTTCCTACCCTGCTCCCCGACCTGGACCTTGAATGACTGCCTTCCAGCCGACCCCTCCACCAAGACCCTGCTAGAGTCCTACATTGCAGAATATATCCAAATCCACCAAACACCTGATATCTCCCCTGTCACCCTATGGGAGGCTCATAAACCTGTCCTCAGGGGTCGGATCATCCAGTTGTCGTACAAAATTAAGAGGGAAAGCTTGCGCAAGACTGGCCTCGTTTGAGAGAGCCTTCAACGAATGCTCCCAAGCCTTCTCTCAAGACCCCGGCACACAAAACTCCCTTAGAGTCGGCCCGCCAAGCACTGAATCTTCTGCTCACTGTCATAGACCCACACGGTTCAGAGCTCCGTGTCAGAGGGTTCGGTCCGTTCGTGACATCACGGTCGACTCCTCCCCCCGGCCGTAGCTACTCCTTAAAAGCACAGCTGAGCCACTCACTCGGCGTACTATCGTTCTGGATCGTCGAGCGAGTGACTCTCTGTACTGAAACAGAGACTGTATTACTGCACGAAGTAATAGCCTTGTTCCATCGCTGCCTCCCACCATTACCAATAGCCTTGTTCCATCGCTGCCCCCCCCCATTACCAAACGAACCTGTCCTAGGTCCATCCTGAAGCCGTACCAACAACTCATCTTGAATAGTGTTCACAGTCCACAGTTGTTCCCTGCTGTCTACAGAGAGTTCAATCAAACGCAAGTAAAGGGATAATTCCCAGCTGTTACTACTACTCACTAAGCTGGTTGTGCTGTAGTGGGATTCAGGAGGGAGCTACACAGATTCAAACCTCCTGTCTCCTTTCATACACTACTAAAATTGAGTTGATGAACTGTGCAAGGAAACAAGTTGGTTATAATATGACTGTTGCACCAATTACTTAGAACCGTATTGCTGGATTGATGTATTGTGAGAGGTGTTTCACAACTGCTGGTTGCTCTCACTTCCATAAACTGCATTGCTGATTCATAGAACTGTGTCTAGAGAGATATCCTGTTCCAATCTCCCAAATTCACATGCGGGTTCACTTCATCCTATTAGTAGCCATTTCTCAAACCATTGCAACTACAGACAAACAAATTACGTATCAAGTAACCAATTGTATTGCTTATACTCCTACCCCAAATCCAATCTAGCTGTAGGAAGATCCTACTCACCGGTTACATATGCAGATCTACTTCCAACTCTTTACTGCTACTTCCTCCAACCCAAACTACAGAGACTGATAGCTCCAGATCCTGCTGCCTCCTATAGCATCAGGGTAATACATCTCCACCACATAGGAATAGGGGTATATGATGTGTAACGGTTCCCCTTGGTACTGAGTGCATTGGGGTTCCGCAAAACTGAGCCCAAACATTACACTTCACACACACTCCGCAGCTGAGATCCGCATTAGACATAACCGTCGACTGTTACACTCACTGACCACGCTGCCAAACAACTACATCGCACTGCCCATAAATTTTACCTCAAAAGTAACAAGGCAGACTCCCTTTTGGCCTCTAAGCTTAGGCGTCTAGACCCGACATTTAAACCCATCAGGCTGCGTACAACCAATGGAGGCCATACCAGTACTCCTACAAAAGTCCTGGATATTTTCCAGCAACACTTCACAGCCCTATACACCTCCCAGGACCACTTCAACGCTGACCGAGCGGACCAGTTCTTTGCTGACCTTGATCTGGATTATGACACACAAGAAACGGACTGCGCAACTCAGTGACAAAATGTCTAAATTCGAAACCATCTGGTCCCCATGGATCGACAAATATGTCGCCCCAAACATCCCCCGCCGCCTCTGTACTATGTGATTGCTGCCCGTTATTCCCATCTATAGAGACAACCCTCCTTATGTTGGCACATGGCTACTTCACTACATTCTGTTGTGATGTTTGTCTTTTGTGGTGCCACTATAAATTCAATTGAACTGCTGCTCAACACTGGACCCAACACAGGCATTGAACCTTCATTGAGTGCCACATGTACGAGCGCCCTGACGAGCTTTATTGAATATGAGCTCCATACCTATCTCATCGCACCTCTACGTCAGGATGTGACTACTGGTCCTTGTCTGGTAACTCGCTTGCTCTATAAGCTATGCACCCGACCCCGGTACTATCCTATTATGGAATACATGTGCACTATAAGGCTTGGTTCACACCTGACCGTTTTGTAGCGCGTTCTACGCTCGACGAACGCTCTACAAAACGCTCAAAAATCTACATTGCATTGTAGTCAATGGTCTCGTTCCCACCTTTCCGTATTTCCGCCCGTCCCTAACGCGCTACAAAACGGCACATGCCTGAAAAGTAAGCCCCCATTCACACCTAGGCGTATTGTAATATGCGCGTCTGTCGCGCGTTTTTTTACCGCGATTCGCGGTAAAAAAACGCGCGGCGGTCGCGCGATTCCGAAGGCTACTTGGCTGTATCCCAATGGAAAACGCCCTACAAAACGGCCCAAAGTAGTCCCGGGACCTTTTCAGGCGTGGGCCGTTTTGTAGGGCGTTAGGGACGGGCGGAAATACGGCAAGGTGGGAACGAGGGCATTGACTACAATGCAATTTATATTTTTGACCGTTTTGTAGAGCGTTCGTCGAGCGTAGAACGCCCTAAGATGCGTGCACTGTTGTAATGTGACATGTGTGCAGTATGTAAATGTGACATGCGTGCAGTATTTTATAGGTCCCATGCGTGCAGTATTGTAATGTGACATGCGTGCAGTATGACATAGGTCCAATGCTTGAAGTATTGTAATGTGACATGCGTGCAGTATGACATGTGTGCAGTATTTTATAGGTCCCATGCGTGCAGTATTGTAATGTGACATGCGTGCAGTATGACATGCGTGCAGTATTTTATAGGTCCCATGCGTGCAGTATTGTAATGTGACATGCGTGCAGTATACATGACGAGATCATGCAGGACCTCCCAAATCGCTATGCATGTTTCTTTGATCAACTTGCTTGCTGTTGATTTGCCAATCATAAACGAGAATTGCATATTAGCCAACGAATGTCCAGTCGCTAAATACCTAAGAATTGAAAAATAAAAGCAAGGATTTAATTAGTTCATTTGTCTATTTTGTTTCCACAGTCGATATCATAAAAACTAAGTGGAAGAGCATTAAGGACGCCTTTACACGACACCGTAGAAAGCAGCGGGAATACCGTAGTGGCTCGGCTGCCAGTGCCCCATACCGCTACATTTATGCGGAGCAACTTTCATTTCTAATTCCATGCCTTGAAATGCGTAGGTAAGTCACGTCAATAACCATTACATGCATTAAATCATATATAGCAAATACTTATGTATTGTTTATTACTCTTTACAGCACCGACAGTAGCTGGGAGCCCACTGAGAGGCCTGAAGAGGACCAGGTGGAATCGCCCACATCACCAACAGAGCCTTCCTTCTCCCCAGGACCACTGACCCCAACCCCAGCAGGCAGCACACCACCACCACCACCACCCCCCGCGACAACAACCACGCCTGCCCCACAATGCCGGATGACTCGACGCCGGCGTACAATGTTAATGCCCCGACGCCAGAGATTGCAAAGGGAGGAGGACAGACTCGCAGATGTCCTGGACTCTATGTCCCACCCTGTCCCCAGGCTTTCGTGCGAGGCACATTTCCTCCTGAGCCTGGAGGACAAATTGAAAAAGGTGCCTGTAGATGTACAGACCGAAATTCGGGAAACTATCACCAGGGCCCTTGACTCTGCTATTTTGAAAAGGGTCTCCAGACAACCTGACACTGCACCCTTACCAATTCGGCAAGTGACGCGCATATACAAAACGTTCAGGTGTGAACCAAGCCTTATTCACCATCACTTAAGCCGGTCTACATCCAATGCACACTGGAGTAACTACTTGTGGAGTTGGCAACGACTCATTACCCGTGACCCCACCACAATGTTGAACTTACATTGATGTATCCTGATGCCGTTATTGTTGTCTAGGCACCTTGTAATGTATTGTAATGTACTGTACTGTACCGTTTACTGTGATGAAACCAATAGAAATGTTATGGTTAAAAAAAATATACTATATATGCAGATACAGATGCAGATGATAGTATACAACAGCAGTAACTTGCCTACAGCTGCAGCTTTTTTTTTTTGTTAACAACCCTACCACGCTTCTCTCTCATGCTGTCCCTTGCAATGCCTGCATGTCCGATACCAAAAATTTAGAGACATATTGTATACAGTCCAGCCAAAAGAACAAATATAATGCATCATGGTAAATAAGCATAGTGCATATGTAAACAAAGCTGCAGCCCTGGGCAGGCCATGGCCTGCATCAGAGATCTGCAACATATACTGTATTTGTGATGAGGGGGACAGGGGATGGGTTGAGCACATTATGTAAAAATAAAGGCTTATTCTTAACCGCTTCAAGCGGGTTCACGTATATACACGTCCAGAAGCGGTTATACCAAGAACAAGCTGTTATACCAAGAACACAACTGTCGCTGCAGCCATGTTCTTGGTACTGTTTTAAACAGTCGGCGATGGCTGATCCAGTGGCTATACAGTGATCCGAGCGGCGGAATTTCTGCCCCTCCGCTGCCTGCTACCCCGGGCTCCACTGTCCCCCGTGCAGGCCCAGGCACGGCGGCTCTTCTCAGATCGCTGGGAGGGAGATCCCCCCATCACTTCCGGTGTCACTGTTTACATTCTCCGGCTCCTAGAGCCAGGAGAAGAAGCTGGTGAAGCAGATTGCTCCTTCATCAGCTTCTTTGGGGTCCCTAGGTAAAAAATTAAAGTAACATAAAAACAATAAAAAATGCAAAAAAATGTTTTTTCAAGTCCCTCGTCCATACAAACGCAAAAGGCATCGGCTGCGCCTACGAGCAAGAACGAAAATTGCACCCCACGTGTTACATATCGCCACGAACATCGAAGTGAGAGCAATAATTCTAGGGCCATCAATTACTGTTAACACTAAGCTGATGGGCAGTAAAAGCTTTTCAAACGTTGCCTATAGGAAATGTTTGGGTATTGTAGTTTTTTGCGGTTTTACGGGCGCCCGCATTTTAAGGCTTGATATGTTTGGTATCAATTTACCTGACGTGACCCCATCTTTTATATTTTACCAAAAAATTGGATATTATATTCTGTTTCTGTGCACTAAGTTTCAGTTATTGTATTTTATTCTAAAATACTTGTTTGATAAACATCTGCGCAAATACCCTGCGACATAAAAAATTACAACTAGCATTTTTTTTATTCTACAGGGCCTCTGCTTTCAGAAAATATATAATTGTTTGGGGGTCTGAAGCTGTTTTCTTGCCAAAAATTCTGATTTTATCATGTGTGTGCTAATAGTAAGAAATTGCGCAGGAAAGCAAGTGTTAACCAGGAACAGTATGGTATTTTTAAAATATATTTTTAGATATTTTGCAGTGTTTTTATTATAAAACCTTCACATTTCTATATGTTTGGTTTTCCTTCTTGTTATTGCACTAAATGTAGAGATTTGTAACTTAAGCTCCAGAAGCAATGTGTATTTCCTACAACTACTCTGTCTAAATGCTTAGAGCAGAAGTACGCTCCACATATCACCTAAATCTCGCGTATGTGTAGATCAAAGCGATGTCTTGTTTCAGATTCCAAGTTGCCATGGTGCTGTGACCTGCTGTTGACAGTCACATGGGGTATCAGGAAAGGAAGAGGTGCATCACGATAGTAAGCACCTTGCCAGGATTGCTTCATCTTCTACCTATCTGATCCTGCTCTGCTTATTACAACGTGGCCAGGATGTCAGGATTGAGAGTAAAAATGCACATGCTCAGGTGATGTCACAAAAAAAAGAATACAGCAATATCTTTGCAAGGAGAACATTACAGTTTGATGCTGACTGCCATAAGTATGTGCTATATAAGTGCTGATACTCAAGTTGCAAAGTAGAGTTTACTTCCGCTTTAACAGCTGTTGAGATGAGATAATAGTCATCATACATGAATGAAAATCTGAACCAATCTGAAAAGCATTATTAAAATGTCACAAAGACATCTCATTCAACTCTTTCACATGCGGTAATGAGTAGCACGCTGCATATAAATGTAGACATGCTGCATTTTTTACACAACACAAACCCACATGTATAGGGGGAACAGGACACATATACAGCAAGTACTTTCTATGTGCTGATAAATGCTGATTATTGCAGCTCAATGTAGTAGGTAGGAACAAGTCCTACAGCACAGCCACTGTGTAGCACTGCAAAGTAGGAAACAGGACCTACACATGTACTGAGCAAATATGGCTGCCCCCCAAGGTACATGTGTATTTAAAATGTTATTTAAATGATAAGATTTTAACAAATGTAAATAAGACTTACATTAAGCTGATCTCCTTTTACATTCCCTTTAAATGCCCTACCTCAGCAATAAACTGCCCCTGGAAATTATTTTAATGTATTGCATAATACAGACTGTACAGTACAATGATAAAGTTAGCACTGAAGACATATACTGTATATCTATATGAAACCTATAGGTTTGCGTGACTTCCCATTTTTCCTTCCTTTATGTCTTCTCCTGCTTCAAAGAATCCAATCCTCCTACCATTTCTCTGTTTTTTTGTTTTTTTTTGTAACCTCTGCTATGTCAGTGAATTTTTGCATGGCCTGAGTAGGTCATTTCCTTTCTGAAACATTCTCTTTCCTTATACGCACTGATCTATTTCCTTTTACTGTGTTTACCTACTAACGTCTGCATAGCAATTACTCACATTTATGCTTTGTATCTTCTTCCTGCTTCGGTCACTGATCTGTAGATGACACAGAGGAGTAGTTCAGTAATTACATGATAAAATAGAATTGAAATAAACAATGTCCAAAAGTAAACTAAGATAATGCAGCATTTTCATAAATCAAATGGAAATGTGAATGTGTAATATTAGCTTGGTTGCAAGAAAATTTTCTTTTTTAATTCAGTTGCATTCATTTGCTATTACCATGACAAACCCACTTTTACTTTTTGAAATTTTTTAGGTAGACTATCCAAGACTGGATTAACACCTTTGCGTTATGTTAATGTGTATTATACCCCATGTTACTGCAACACCACAAACTTTAGTACATTCATTTAGAACGGTAATCCAATGACATCACCAACATGCCACAACAGAACCGTGTTTTAGTATAGATGTGAACGGTGTTGTGATGCACTTGGAAAGTTGTGTTAAAGGAGAACTATGGGGTCAGTGCTTTTCCCCATAGTTCTCCTAAGGGTCACGGGAGGACATAAACTAGCGTCCTCCAGTGACCCAAAGCTCAGTATATTGCGAGCTACAACTTGCGGTATACCGAGACTGCCACAGCCGGGACGGATCCTGACATTACTTTCTAGATCCACCCAGCTGCGTGATTGACAGCCTATCTAGAGGCAGAGCCATCTGTGCCCGCGCCCTCCTCCGTCCGTTCCGCCATTTAGAGCCGGAGGATCGGAGTGGGGAGGAATCCCTACAGGGAGCCGTGAGTGACAGTCACGGCTTTCTGCAGGGACAGGATTGAGAAGTGAGCGAGCGACAGTATGTGTTCGCTCACTTCCCGATCTATTGAGCCAACCTATGACAGTTTCATTGTCACTCGTCGCCTTGAACTATGAGGTTGAGTGAAAATCACTCACCTCATAGTTCTCCTTAAAAGCATTCTTTGGTATGTTGGCAGACCATTGGAAATTAATAGGCTTACTGTAACGCGGTACTCGATGCATGTAAATGTTGCGCAGTAATGCACTGCAAAGGTTTGTATCCCGGCTAAAATAACTATTGCATGCTGTACTTTTTTTTTCAAACCAAGCACACCCGTGACAAGGCAGATTGCCTTGTCTTGCGTTGGGGCTGCACTGGTAAAAACACACAGCACAGCCTGAGCACAGTGAGTGTGAACGGATCCTGTGTCCAGGGAACAAGGTATATACCAGGGGTCTCAAACTCAAATGACCCGGGGGCCACTGGGCACGTTTACTTCTGCCACGGGGCCGCTTGCAAAATTTCAAACACAACATTGAACTATGTACAGTACTAGATAGTGCTTGCTGCCAGTCACTGCTTACTGCCAGATGCTTGGCAGTGTTTGCTCTGAGTTAGATGAGCCAAGTCTGCCTTAAGTGCGTTAGCAGTTGAGACCCTAACAACCGCCTGGAGATGTGCATCTGTTAGCCTAGACCTGGTTTTAGATTTCTTAAAGTTCATAGTTGAGAATAATTTTTCACACAGGTATGTACTTACAAATAAACACATGATCCGTTTGAATAGTTCTGGGAAGGTGGCTGGTAATTCTCTCAGAAACCGACCGATCATTTCTGCATTCCCCTGTGCATCTCTGAACTTGGCTTTGAGATCAGTGCTGCATTGCAGATCTAGAAGTTCTATTTGCAGCACACCAGGGGCACTGTTCACATCAAAAGAAAAGGGGCCAGCAAAAATCTGAAAAGTTGCATTGTGACTAGTGAAATCAGCAAATCGCTGATCAAATTCCCAGGGCCGGCCTTAGGCCTTTAGGCGCCCTGTGCGAGAAAGCTTTACAGCGCCCCTCAGTGACCACAAATTCCCATTGGAGATTTTCAATGGCAGCAACATATTGATCAACAGCAAACAGAGAAATGTCTGCACCTTTTTCTTCAATTAGGGACTGTTGGAAAATAGCTGAGGTTTTTGTTGGTAAACTGTGTTTTCCATAACTGCAGCTTTATGGAAGATGCCTTCACACTTTCAAAAGCCACAGTGGTAAACTGATTTGGGCCTTGCAGTTTCAGATTCAGTTTGTTCAGCTCCTGTGTGATATCAACCAAAAATGCTAAGTCCATGACCCATTTGGGATCATCAAGCTCAGGAACATCCAGTCTTCCATCCATCAGAAATGTCCTGACTTCCTGCCTCAGTTCATAGAACCTCTTCAGGATATTGCCCCTGCTTAGCCAGCGCACCTCTGTAAAGTACAGGACATCACCATACACTGCTCCTATTTCCTCCAAAAAAGTACGAAACTGGTGGTGCTGTAAGCCCCTTGATCTGATGTAATTAATACACTTTACCACAACTGGCATAACATTGTCAAATTTCAAGCATTTGCTGCAAAGTGCCTGCTGATGATAACGCAATGCAAAGCAATAGCAGGATCTGCATTCTCTTCTTCTAGTTTTCTTTGCATTAGCGCCACTAGGCCATTTTTTTTCCAGTCATTGATGGGGCACCATCTGTGGTTATTCCAACCAGTCTATCCCAAGGCAGGCCAGCACTATCAATTATATCAGTGCTCCCCAACCTTTTTATCGCCGCGGACCGGTCAACGTTTAATAATTTTACCATGGCCCGCTGAGGGGGGGGGATCTCTGTAATAAAAAGATATATGTAATCTCCATGATTTGTTTGTGAAAAAATTCCAATAAAAAAGTTTTATAAAAACAACAAAAAAGTCTCTGTGGTGTACTTTTTTGTTGTTTTTATAAAACTTTTTTATTGGAATTTTTTTACAAACAAATCATGGAGATTACATATCTTTTTATTACAGAGATACATCACTTATAGGTTCCTAAACGAGACACTTAATAAAAAAAACTACTATTCGCCCCCTTGCACCCCCCGAACACCGGGACCCTGCACTGCCCCATATTGCAGGACCGGACCGCACTGAGACTGTGCAGACCGGGGGTTGGGGACCACTGAATTATATCACAGAGTTGCTGAAATACATTGCTGCCTGTAGTCTTTCCCTGGATTGCAACTAAACTGAGTAACTCTTCACTTACTTCATAATGGTCATTAATTTCTCTGACAAATATAGAGAACTGAGCAGTGTCATTTATGTCAGTGCTCTCATCAAAAGCCAATGAATAAAAACAGAACTTCGTAGCCTTATTGCACAACTGCTCATAAATATTATTTGACAAATCACCGATCCCCTCTGCCACTGTATTTGCTGATAGGTTGATGTTTCTGAATAGATTTGACTTCTCAGGGCAAAGGATATCAGCCACCTTTACCATACAATCTTTAAAAAACTGACCATCAGTAAATGGCATTCTTGCTTTTGCAATCTGCTCACTCACCACATAGCTAGCCTCGACTGCTGTTATCACATTGCTTTTTTGCTTGAAGAGGGTTTGCTGCATTTGCCTCTCTCTTTCTTCTCCTTGATACTTTGCATACTGATCTGCATGTCTAATAGTATAATGTATGTCTATCACATCACTTCCGCCCTTAGCTGTCATTTCTCTGGCTGGGAGCCAGAGAAGAAGCTGATGAAGCAGATCTCTTCATCAGCTTCTTTGTGGGTCCTAAGGTGACATTAGGGGTCTTGGGGACCCCTGATGTCTCCATTAAGAGCCCCCAATGTGATAGCAATCAAGTGAAGTGTAAAAAAAAAGTTTAAAAAAAATTTGTCTAAAAAAAAAAAAAAAAAACACCAAAAGAAGTTTTAGGTCCCCCTTGCGCACGCACTCATACACGTAAATAAATGTTGGGTACGCCTACGCCTGCAAAAACAACGATTGCGCCGCACATGTTACATATAACCATGAACGTTGCAGTGAGAGCAATAATTCTAGGCCCATCAATCACTGATAACGCTAAACTGATGAGCGGTAAAAGCTTTTAAAGTGTCGCCTATGGCCAATTTTAGGCATGGTAGTTTTTTGCGATTTTGTGGGCGCACGCAATTTTAAAGCTTGACATGTTTGGTGTCTATTTACCCCCGTCTTTTATATTTTACCAAAAATATGGGTAATAATAAATGTTTTATAACATAATGTAGGGAAAACTGTTTTTTTTCAAAAATTTACGGTCCTTTTTTCGTTATTTAGTAAAAAATAAAACCCCCAGTGGTGAATATATACCACCAAAAGAAAACTCTATCAGTCCCTAAAAAATGGTATAAAATTCATTTCAGTACAGTGTTGCATGACAGAATAAATGTCAGTCAAAGTACTGAAATGCTGAATACTGAAATGGCCTGGGCAGGAAGGGGGTTTAACACCCCGTCATCAATAGGGATGGGCTGCATGTTCGAGCCGAACATAGGTTCAACTCGAACATAGCCTGTATCAGACTTCTGTATATATTAGAGTTCTATATAAATATCAATAAAATGTATATAAATTCAGAGTTAGGACTTACCGGTAACTCTATTTCCATTAGTCTTCCAGGACAGCATCACGAGATGGAATCTCCTCCCCCACACACAGGAAACACGTCACTTAATCTGTTTAAAAGACCCTCCTCTCCTCCACTCCCTCAGTCATCACGAGAACCGAAGGCAAGCTGGAATGAGGGAGTGGAGGAGAGGAGGGTCTTTTAAACAGATTAAGTGACGTGTTTCCTGTGTGTGGGGGAGGAGATTCCATCTCGTGATGCTGTCCTGGAAGACGTTATGGGAAATGTCATTTTTGCTTCAGCAGGTTCTATACATCATACAGATGCGCCACTTTACTGTCAGTGAAAGGGGACCGCCCAGGCACCATATATAAAGGAATTTTTCATTTTTAATGTTTCATTTTAAATGATGTTAAATCACTGCTCCTTTAAAAATTTTATTTTTTAAAAGTGTTTTTTTCATTGCTACAAGTCCCCCAGGGCAGTACCCGGATCCCCATACACTTTTTATGGCCAATAAATTGCATATAAGGCTTCAAAATGGGGACATTTAATTTTCTGAGTTCTACCCCCATAGACTTGCATTGAGTTCTAAGTTCGAATTAGAACTTTTTCCATGTTCGAAAGTTCGAATTAGAACCGAACACGGGGGTGTTCGGCTCATCCCTAGTCATCAAGTCACAGAAAAGAAAAAAAATCACTTGCCCATCTTTTTTGTCCTTAAAGGGAGTAGTACAATTTGTTTTGTAAAAAAAAAAGAATAGGACATTAGGGGTATGTAGATGCCTAAATATGAGAAATTTTGAGATTTCAGTCGACTCTCCACAAAGTTGTATGGGGCAATACCAAGCCCAGGACAACGATGTACACAAATATTCCTTGGCGTGCCAAATATTAGAAATTGTTAATATCTTTATTTAGTCAAGATGTACATAAATATCCACATAGCATCTCTACACATATTAATAGTCATACAAAGTGCAATACATTCCATTGCATTGGCTATGGGAAGAAAAGGAGAGGGATCTTAATTCCAGTAGGGTGAACAATATGCACACAGCCTTATTTTGAAGTTATTCAATATTGTTTGGAGAGAATATTAGAACAGAAACAGCAAACTTTCAACATAGTTCAACCATAGTATGCAATACATTTTATTACTCCTCTGCTGGAGATTTACAAATACTACGATAGTGAGGGTATGAGCCCGACCATCTCAATCCTTAAACTTATTTGCTACACCTTCTGGCATGAAGCTCCTCATTCCTTTTCATTCAAATATTGAAACCAGCCACATTTCACAGTTAAATGTCAAGACTGAGTCTGAGCACCTGGAAGAGGTCGGTCTAAAGGTGCCCATACACTTTACAACCATCACAAGACCTTAGTCTTGCGATGATTGTAAAGTAATTTAAAAAAGTACGATCTGCCCATCTTGGACAGGCAGATCGTACTCTCGATCATCGCAAGCCCGCCCCCGTGATGGGTGGGCTTCCGATGACCGCAATGCTGAACGGGCAGTGTGCGCGTTGCATGACGAAATAAATGTCAGTCAAAGTACCGCAGCGCTGAATACTGAAAAATGGCCCGGGCAGGAAGGGGGTTTAACCCCCCCGGTCAGAAAGTGGTTAATATATGCAATGTTACTTTCTTCCTTTGCAAAGACTGCAATTAAATGGCAGCAATGTATTTGATAAACTTTCATATTAATAATGTAATTTCTAAAATATAGCAAAACTGCAGGACAATATATTTGCTGTTAAAAGCAAAAAATATCCTACAAAATTGCAAATTAAATTGGTTTCAGAAGCTACATATGCAAAAACAAGATGAGCGAACTTTGAATGAGCTTTATAGCAGTGTCTTTGTTTGTCTAGGCCCACCCACCATTAAATCATGCTGATTGACAGCATAAACTGCACACTAAAGGGCTTTGTTGCATCATGGTATTTTATTGTTTGAATTCAAGGCTTCTCAGCTGTCACTCTGATGGAAAAATGAATGCAGGAGAGAGGAACAATTTAAACATCTCCATATAAAATGAGTAATCTTTCACAGTGAGGACAGTATACACTGAGTGGCCAGATTATTATGACCACCTGACGTTTGTAGGCAAATTAGCTATAATTTCGCGCTGAAGTTGCTAGAGGGCCAGACCATTATAAATAGGGAAGCAGGTTGTTTACCACGACAGTAGAAGTGATTTTTTTCTGAAGATACGGGGGAAAAAAAGCGATTTAACAGCCTTTGAACATGGGATGATTGTTGGCGCTCGGAGCCATGGAGCGAGTATCAGCAAAACAGCAGAATTTGTTAAATGTTCAAGAGAAGCTGTTGTTAAAGTGTTTAAAGACTGGACTGTCACCCGAAAATCTGGGTCTGAACGTGCGAATTGTGGCCGGCAGCGACTAGTCAATGTTAGGGCAGAACGGAGAGTGGCAAGACTGGTACAAGACAACAGAAGGGCAACAGTGCATCAAATGACTGCAGATCTTAATCAGGGATCCTCTCAAATGATCTCTGAACGCACTTCGCCGTACACTGCATCGTATGGGATATGGAAGCCGACCTTTGCTGTCTGCAGTTAACAAGATAAAACGTCTCCCATCCGCACAGGAACACAAGGATTGGACAGTCGAGCATTGGAAAAAAAGTCATGTGGTCCGATGAATCACGTTTCCAGTTGCATCATGCAGATGGCAAAGTGAGAATTTGGCCAAAACAGCATGAAAGCATGCACCCCACATGCATGAGTACAACCCTTTAAGCTGGTGGGGGAAGTGTCATGGTTTGGGGCATGTTTTCCTGGCATTATTTGGGCCCTATAATTCATGTGGAACATTGTCTGAATAGCTCAACATACCAAAGTATCGTTGCTGATCAA
>NW_017306679.1:0-19365 GCF_000935625.1 Nanorana parkeri
AGAAAAGCCAGCTCCAAGCAAGGTGCAAAGAAAAGCCATCTACAAGCAATATGCTTAGGGTTTTTTTGGCTCCAAGATACCAGGCCATGTACTCTTTCTTCCAGATAAAGAAAGTTTGTGCTGCAATAGAACATTTTGATAGAAAAGAGTGCATGAACAATAATCACTGTACATTGTTCCACTGCAGTTACCGCGGTTTTTGGTGAGCGCAGAATGGAGGTTTTTAACTGAAAGTTGTCCAGCAACAGAGGAGACACTATAGGGATTGCAACTGGTAACTGTAAGCTGGTTGTCTCTAAAGTTTATTTAAGAGTTTTTAATGACCTTTTATTTCTTGCTTTTAAGAATTATGCCTGCAAGTGTCATATCTTTAGCTGCTTCTTCAACAAGTCTGCACAAGTGGACTGGTAATGTTTGGCTGCAAGCAAGGTGTCGTGAAAGCTTAGTTATCCTAAAGATGCCACCTTCATTCATTGTCTAATGTCCTTCAAGTGTTTTTTTTTTTTCATGATAACCAAAGAACATTACTCATCAAGTAATGTCCTGTACCTTTGTGTTGAAATGTGTAATGTAAATAATTGTACAGAGCTGTAAAATACTGTATAAATGCTGACTTTATTTATTTTAAACCAAGCAAATGTGTTCCCATATTTTTCTAACTGATGATTTTAGATTTACACTTAACGGGATAAGTGCTGAAAGGTGAACTGTGCATTTCTCATACCCATTCCTCATGAATGGATGCATGTTCTACACAACCAATATTTTCCAAAAACGATGGGGCAATACATTTGTTGTATTTTAATCAGCTTCCTTTTAACATTGCTACGAAACATTAACACCCCACGTCCCACTCAATTTCTCAACCTAACCTCTTCTTCTTTTGATCCAACACAATAGACACACACTCCTACTCACTCTGATGGTAACATATTATACCTTGTGTTCTCTCACCTATGCACTCATTGCAACCTCTCCAACAACCCTTTTCCCCTCTCAGACCACAACCTTGTCAGTTTCACAATTACCCTGTCCCCCAACCCTGAATCTCCCTACACGGCACACTGTCGCCAAAGAAAAAACCTTCACCACCTCAACCCTTCTCTTCTGTGCTACTGACTACCTCTATGACAAAATCTCACCCCTGACCCCTCACTTCTGTCTTCAGCAGCTCGCTCTCATCCTCCCTAGGCACCTTGGCTCCCCTCACTATACGCAGACTTAGTGTCCAATACAAACATGGCAAACAGAAGAAGCCAGGCATCTTAAAAAAACATAGCCACGCTCTTAAGCAACTGTGGTGTAAAACTAGGTCTCTGCAAGACTTCAACCTGTATAAAGCTGACTTCCTAAAATAATAATTCCTCCCTCCGTGCTGCCAATTAGACTTATTTTGTCACAATATGTCAGAATGTTTATACTGCTCTGATATACAGTCTTCTGTTTATGGAAACAAATAAGGATCTAATAATTAAGGAGATTCCCAACATATTTCTATAAATCAAAATTTACACGAGTTCTTTCATTTGCGCTGACTTTGAAGACAAGAGGAATACAAAAGTATACAAAATATATATATTAATTAAAAATCAGTGCAGAATAATTATTAAAATATAATTTGTGACAAACAAAGAATATGGATCAGATAATATCAATCAATTTGATAGCACAGGTAATGCGTAACCACTAGATATTCAAAAGATAAATGTAACCAATATAAAAATGACTTTTTAAATGTAATGGGTATCTTATCAGTATCTCACAATATATGAAAGCAAAGGGTTCAGAATTGACAAGTGACTTCTCCCAGCACAGATATTCACAAACTCAAACTTTTACCAGCTCATGGGTAATATTTATCATAATTCAATATATATATAATTCAATATATATCAGACTAGACCATTGACTAGAAACTGAAATCAGTTTCCTGGAGATTATACAAATGTATATAACAATTGTAAATATTTATCTCCCAAGATCGAAAAACACAATTTTTACTGCAGTTAAAAATTATCTCAAATCAATCTAGATCCTACAAGAACTCAATGGTTTACCAAAATATATATATGTGGCTAATGAATTGCCTAATATAAAGATAGAAAGTATACTTTACCAGCAATTTAAAATCATTTGTCTGGAAGAAGTCAGCGGTTACAATTCAGAAATAAGGGATGGTCAGGTTCTTTTTAGTTCAGTTCCCTTTGGACAGCCGTCCTCAGCTTCCAACCTATACCCTTAGAGTATATTTGCTTACTCCCTTGTCTTGTTGGAATTTGGCTTCTGGTTCTTGGTCCCTACTACTCACTTTTATCTCCCCCTGGGTTGTGGGTTTGGTTTGGTCTTCCACGTAATTATCGACGTGAACCATGACGTCAGATATATCCTTTTTGCCATGTACCTTTCCCTCACAATCACCACCAGGGGGCACTATTGTTCTATATAAAAGTTTGGAGCATTTCATTTAATTATACTATTTTCTAAAGATAAAGCAGAAATATAACCTCTGACCTAAGCTATGGACAACCCATAAAGATAGTCATGAATAACATCTCATGACAACCTCTTGTCAGACTTTTAGTCTACTTCTTCGATTTACAACCTTAAGATAATCTAACCTAAAGCAATTAACGTTCTTTCTCAAATTCCTTAAAAGTGAGGTAATTAGTTTCAAGACACATTGGTTCTTAACACATTAAAAGAACAGAAAATGCAATGGCATGTACTACCTAATTCTTTGTATTTAAAATATAAAAACCCCATATTAATAATGCACACAATATTTTTCAATGGGTACACGCAAACAATATATAATGAATATAGTTTTTATATTATAAAAATACATGTATCAAATTTTACTTGAAATTAGTCAATAACATAAGCATACAGATGCTGCATATAATATAATAACATTATCGCTAATTATTATTACTGCAATGAATAGTAAGGTTTCATAAACAACTTTAAGATAAACCCCAACTTCTATTCATTGAGAGAGAGAGAAAAACATTCCAGTCTCTTGTACATAGGTCTTCAGTAGAGGCAAGAAAGTCATCAATCTAGACTTACATAGGCTGGCACCATCCTTAACTGATGTGCGTATGAAACCCCCACAATTTACAACTTGATAATGTTTATATTAACATTCCTAACTTCTCTGTGAAAGTCTCTGTCCAAGAAGAATGAACTTGTATTCACCTTTTAGCAAACAGACAAAATGGCTACCACAATGCCCATTTACAAATCTGTAAAATAACTTGTATTCACCTTTTAGCAAACAGACAAAATGGCTACCACAATGCCCATTTACAATCTGTAAAATAACGTGTATAGGCCTATGAAATTGATTCCTTTCTGCCCAATAGTTCTGACATCTCATTAACACTTTCATTCAGACCTCATCAACTCTTTTCTACTTTTAAGTCTCTACAATGTCCCCCGCACCTCCACCCACCCACTAACTCGCTCACTGCCCAGAACATTGCCATTCATTTTAAAAACAAAATAGATACAATTCGGGATCAGATCTCCACTCCCCAGTCACCTTCCCCTATTAACGTACCAGACCCACCAACACACTTGTTACTCTCCTCTTTTGACCCTGTCACAAAAGAGAAGTTTACAAAGCTTTTCTCTGACACCCACCTCACCACTTGCCCCCTAGACCCTGTTCCCTCACCACTACTTCGGTCACCCTCTTACTATATCCTAAACTCTCTTACTCACATTTTCAATCTTTCCCTCTCTACTGGCATATTTCCCTCCCCTGTAAAACATGGGCTGGTCACCCCAATACCCAAAAAAACCTCACTGAACCCTGCCAACCTTAATCTCAGACCAATCTCCTTACTCCCATTCACTTCCAAACTCATAGAACGGCTTATCTACAGCCGCCTGAGCCGCCACCTCACTGATGCCAACCTTCTCGATCCCTTACAGTCTGGCTTTCACTCCCTACACTCCACTGAAACTGCCCTTCTAAAACTCAAACTCTTGCTGTTAGACCTTTCTGCTGCTATTAACACTGACTCCTGCTCTGCTTCTCCTCAAAAAAACTCCACTTGCTTGGCCTACAAGACTCTGCTCCCATGGTTTTCCTCCTACCTATGTAAATGCTCCTTTTATGTCACCTACAAATCTAACTTCTCTTCTTCTTTGTGTAGTGGTCCCCCAAGGCTCTGTCCTTGGACCCCTTGTGTTCATGAGCTACACCTCCTCCCTTCGTTAATAACCTCACACGCTTACAATACCATCTCTATGCCGATGACACTCAAATATATCTTTCTACTCCGCAACTCATCCCCTCAGTATCCTTGCGTGTCACTAATCTACTAACTGACATATCAGTCTGGATGTCACAACACTTGTTAAAACTCAATCTTTCAAAAACTGAGCTCATGATATGTGCCCATGCACTTTTTCCTTGAGATTAATAACAAATCTCCATCCCTCCCCCCCCATGGCAAGGTGCTAGGTGTCATCCTTGACTCGGACCTCACCTTTCTCCCCCACATCCAATCACTAGCCAAATCCTGCCACCTTCACCTTCCAAAATACGCTGCTTCCTCACCAATGAAAACATAAAACTACTCATCCACTCGTTATTTCTTATCTTGACTATTGCAACTTCCTCCTCATTGGTTTACCACTGCATAGGCTATCCCCTCTTCAGTCTATCATGAATGCTGCTGCTAGACTCATCCATCTAAGCAACCACTCAGTGTCTGCAACCCCCATCTGCCAATCCCTCCATTGGCTTCCAATCGCCCAAAGGATACAATTCTAAATATTAACAACGTAATACAAAAGGTTTGAATCACTACAGGAACAGAGACACCACACCCCTAATAAAGGTATACAGCAAAAAGAGATAGTCAGAACTATTGGGCAAAGAGGAATTCATTTTTAAGGCCTATACATATTGTTATATGGGCATCCTGGAAGCCATTTTGTCTGTCATGAGGGGAATGCAAGTTCAATATTCCTGGTTGAAGATTCTCACAGGAAATGTTAAGAGTCTTAACACATAACTTCCCAGGTCGTAAATTGTGGGGTCCTAGACAACAAACACAAGATAAGGGCTGGCCATGGTGCCATGCTGTGTTATAATGAGAATGATGACCTTCAAGTCTCAACTTAAGACAATGGACATGAGACTGGAATGTTTAATTTTTTCTCTCTCTCATTACTGAGAAAAGGGACTCATTTAAAAGTTCCCTGACAAAACATTATTATATTAGAAATTGTTTTATTGTTAGGAAAAAAATACGCTAGGAATCAAATAACACTATAAGAGCAGCTGTGTTTGAGTACACCCAAAATAGGAAAAAAGAAAATAGCACTGCGCTTCAAACTCAAAAAATTTGAGAAAAGTAGTATGAAATGTGAAATTGTCACTAAGTGATAAACAATTTTGTGTCCTACGCAACACCTGTGCTGATGATGGTAAGAAAAAGCTCCAGGTCTAATGGTCTAGACACTATAAACCATAATAAACATGGAAAAAAAAATTAAACATGTGCAATCATAAAATGTGTACATATAGAAAATCCTGTGTTAAATCTCACAAGTGATGTACAACTCCCACATAATCTACATAACTATATGTGAAGTCCATTACTTCTTGATACAATAAAGTGCTTGAAATATGTGATGATATAACTTCCAACTTTTATAATCAACACCATGTCCGTGAATGCATCAAGCGTCCGCCATCTTCAGGGACTCGAATCCGCCGCACACAGGACCTCCATCGCGTCTTCAATGAATCAAGATGGCCGGGACCTCCTCTGTCATCTGCTCCATTCTTCAGATGACTAGGCTGTGACATCTGCTCCATTCTGACCTTCTCCCGCTGATTGGATGATTGACAGGCTTCCTCACCAGTCAGGAGTGACTGGTGAGGAAGCCTGTCATCATCCAATCGGCCAATCAGCAGGAGAAGAGTTCAGAATGGAGCAGATGTCACAGCCTAGTCATCTGAAGTGTGCCGGCTTCCAGTGTCGCCCCATCCGAGGCTGGAGCACTTGTTCAATCCAGTCCACGCCGATTCCATGTCAGGAGACCGGAGCTCTGACTTTATTGCAGCTCCCGGGTGTCGTGATGTGCCGGTTCCTTCTCCCCGGTAAGAGACTGATAAGAGACCTGTAGGGTCGCCGTGCTGGGGGGGTGTCTGAGGCGCGTTAAGGAAGCGATTATATCAAAAGTTCTTATAATATAAAGCCAGGTATGCAGAATTGGATATACCTGTGCCACACTACAGAGTGTTCATGTTCTTCATAATATTAAGGAACTAACCTAAAATCATGATTTTGTATTGCTTTAGAAAAAATGTGACCTGTCCCTTTAAGAAAAAGTATCGGTAAATAGTATCGAGTACTTGAAAAAAAGTATCGGTACTCGGCCTTAAAAAAGTGGTATCGGTGCATCCCTAATATAGATAGATAGATAGATATCTATCTATATATATATATAGAACCAAATCCTATCCTTGGTTTTTAATCCGACAATAAATTGGGGTAGATTCCTCCCAACTCTGGCTTATCTTTCCAAAACCGTGTAACACTATTCCTCCATCTTCCACCTTCTCTTGTGCTCAGAGAAAGAAAAAAAGGCTTCCCATAGTGTAGTATGTCAGCATAAATGTATTTAAAATGATTAAAATGCACTTACAATTAAAATAAGGCAATTGCACATGGATTGTGTCCACTGGAGCTCCTGCCTCTATGATCGCCCACCTTATGCATTTCGTCACTATTGACTTCCTCTGAGGCGACGGTCTGCATACGAGCATTTCAAACTCCTTTCCTCTTTTATATCACACATAATGGTAATCAAATTCCTGCCACTAGGTGTCACCCCATTCAGGCTGCATTCTAGTGTGTATAATCCGTTTCAAACTAGACTCCATAGTATATACATACAAATAGTTTTATTGTATTATTATATATATATCTATATACCTACCTCATTGACTAAATTTCAAGTACATTTTTTTTAATATTATGTACTTTTATAATATCAAACCTTCATATATTGTTTGGTTTTACCCATTGCAATATATTAGTATGTATTATTAATATGGTGGGTTTATATTTTAAGTACATAGAATTAAATGGATATACAGAAATTTTTATCAGTGAAACTAGATGTGGAGAACCACTGTGTCTTGGTACCAATCATATTCTTTCATTTTTAAGGTATTTGGAGAAAGAATATTAATTGCCTTGGTTTAGACTTTCTTAAAGCTATATATCTAATTGGGAGACAGTAAGTCGGACAGAGACTGATACAGAATAGACCACCCTATTATATTTTTGTCCAAGGCTTAGGTCAGAGGGTATCTTTAAGGAATAATATTGGCATTATAGGCAAGTCCAAAATTGTTATACAGTCCAATAATGCCCCCTTTAGGTGATTGCGAGGAAGAGGTACATAATAAAATGATGTAATCTGACGACATTAATTACGTGGAAAAGACAAATCCACTCCCACATTCTTTGGGGGATAAAAGTTTGGAGCAGGAGATTGAAAAGGAGATCCAAAAAAAAAAAGAAGTAAGGAAGTACATGCCAAGGTTAAAGGTCGGAAGCTGATGACGGCTGACCAAGGGAACTGAACTAAAGAGAACCTGACCATCTCTTGTTGTTGAACGGTGACACAGCTGACATCTCTCTGACAAAGGATTTGGAAATTTTTGGTAAAGTATACATTTCTGTCTTTCTGTAGGCAATTGACTAGCCATATATATATATATATATATCTGACTAGACCATTTAGTCCTCGTAGCATCTAGATTTAATTGAGATCAATTTAAACTGCAGTATAAATTATCTTTCAATCTTGGGGAGAAATACACAAATCTGTATAATCTCCGGGAAGCTGATTTCAGTTTCTAGTCAATGGTTTAGTTATGATGTATACTTAAAAATAATTTAGTACCAAGAATGGTAGTAGATAAAATTATGGCCCTATATAAAAGACCTACCGCAAGAGTCAGGATAAATGGCTTTCTTTCACCTATTAATATTCAAAATGGTACTAGACAGGGATGCCCTCTATCCCCAATGTTATATGTTTTAGCCATGGAACATCTGGCTGTAGCAATTCGGAAAAATTCATCTATTAAGGGGGTCCACGTCCAAAGGGACCAATATAAAATAGGACTTTACGCAGATGATGCATAACAAATCCAAGAATAGGGTTTCCGTCATTGTTAGAAGAATTCCGTAAATTTGGGTTGGCCAGTAACGTTAAAGTTAATCTTCAAAAGACAGAGGTATTGAATGTAACACTATCTGATGAGAAAGTCTCCCACCTGATTGATAGTTTTCCGTTCAGGTGGCAGACTTCAGCCATAAGATATCTGGGGATACTTCGCCCTAAAGACTTAACAGAACTCTATGACCTCAATTACAGACCTCTGCTGCAGTCTTCTATCGCACAAATGAAGAGGTGGACACCCTATAAACATTCCTGGGTAGATAGAATAGCACTTTACAAAATGGATATACTTCCTCGCTTTTTATACCTCTTCCAAACCTTACCTATAGAATTACCAGCCACTTTTTTTCATCAAAATCGTTTGGCACTGATTCAATATATATGGGCAGGGCGCTCTCCTAGACTAGCATATGATATTTTAATAAGAAGGAAGGAAATGGGAGGGCTGTCCCTTACAGATTTGAGAACATATTATAATTCAATGGGAGGGCTGTCCCTTCCAGATTTGAGAACATATTATAATTCCACACTATTGGCCCACATATTGGATCGAAAGTTTAACGATATGAATAAGCTATGGAGAGGGAAATTTCCTCTATTCTTCCTTTTTCAATACCATGGATAGAACCTGAGCTAAGACCACAGAGGCATGACCTCCCCTTCTGTGTGCCTCCTCTCTTGAAGGTGTGGGACAATATGGTAAGAAAAAAAAATCAGATTTCCACTATTGGGGGACCCATGACTCCTATCATGGGGAACCCAATATTTAAACCAGGGGAATCAAAGGGACAATTCTTCCAATGGACTGGCTGTTTACCCTCACCTATAATAGATGCTCTTGCATTAACAAATCTGAAACCAATGGTTTCTCTGATGCCTGTACAAAGGTATAAATGCAATTTATGGCTGCAGTATTTCCAGCTTAGAGCCTTATACGAAAGTTTGCAAGAGAAAGCTTCGTTACATAGACCATTGACTTGGTTCGAGAATATGTGCTGCCAGAAAGAAAGACCAATACATATGATTTCTATACTGTACCAGAATATAATGAAAGAACGATTCCCTATAAGACCCTATTTTATGACAACATGGAGAATGATTTACAAATCTCCCTAACAAAGGAGGAAATACAGAAATCTTTTATTTTGACTCATAAGATATCTATTGCCTCCTCATACCAAGAGAAGGGGTATAAAATCCTATCTCGATGGTATAGGTGTCCGACCGAACTACATAGAATTTTTCCGGTAAAATCACCAATGTGCTGGAGATGTTTGAAGGAGGAAGGAACCTATCTTCACGTATGGTAGGTTGTGAACAAATCATGCCTTTTTGGGAATATGTTTTTGAAATTTATAGTCAGGTAGTTGGCACTGGAGTAAATCCATCACCTAAAATAGCTCTTCTTTCAATTTTTCCAGGCTTGGTAAAAAAAGCAAAATGCAATTTACTTAGATTTTTTTCTTGCAGCAGCAAGAATATTGATTCGACGATACTGGAACACACAGAGAGTTCCAGATATTAAGGAATGGGCCATGGAACTGAATAAGATTCCGAGATATGAGGAGCTAACGGCACACATTAATGAACGATACTCTCAGTGGGAGGTCATGTGGAAACCCTGGAGTAGATATAAGGATAAGAACGTAGATGGAGGACTGTGACAAAGGGAGAAATTTAAAAATGTTGTAATTTAAAAATTCTAAAAGGAGACACCAAGTAATATGGAAGTATAACGGAGGATATCAGAATAAAGGTTTTTATAAATGCAGAGGAGAGTAGTGCTGGGGGAGGGAGGGGAGGAGCTAATAGGGGAGGGGGTATATAAATATATAAAGGAATGTAATTAAGGTGAGCAGCCATACTGGGTGAGAAATAAAAGCTATATGAGATATAATGAGATACCCAATATGCATGTGCATAGATAAAGATAATGTATGTATGTGTATGGGGAAATATGCATATGTATAGGGATACGTGTAAATGGCTGTTTTCTGTTTATATGCTGATATTTATGCTGAAATTAATAAAATCTTATTGTTTAAACAAACAAAACAAAAATAATTTAGTTCAAATTTGTCTCTACCGAAATAAATGTCAGTCAAAGTACCGCAGCGCTGAATACTGAAAAATGGCCTGGATGGGAAGGGGGTTTAACACTGCGGATGTCAACTGGTTAAGGAGGTCGTTTCTGACATATTGTCGGTTCCTCCCAATCCAGGGGGGGGATCCAGATATGCCAGGACCTTCAGGTTTGCAGGCTAAGACTCCTCTTTTTAGGGTGCCTAGTAAAGAGTTGCTTTCGGAAACCGGTTCAGATAGTTCCGCAGAGGAAGGGGAGAGTGTGGGAGATGGGGAAGATTCCCGTCCTTCGCGCCATCTTTTTTCCTTGGAAGATATGGATTTGTTGTTACAAGCAATTTATGCTACGGAACAAATTCAGGATCCCCCGGGGCAGTATCAGTACAGGATCGTCTATATAGGGGGTTAGTCGAGCCGGAAGGTAGGTGTTTCCCTTTTCATCAATCTCTTAGAGAGCTGGTGGAAAAAAAGCCAGAGAAGAAATTCCTAGGTTTTCGGTCTTGGAAACGCAGGTTTCCCTTTGCAAACAAAAAGCAGAGAAGAAATATTTCAAGTGTCCTCTATTGGATGCCGCCTTGGCAGAGGTGTCCAAGAGGTCGGATTTATCTTTCGAGGATGCTGGGAATATTAAGGACCAAATGGATCGAAAAGCGGAGGCCTTGCTGCGCAGGGCATGGGAGTCTAATGCCCCCTCCAAGGCCCCAGCTGTAGCAACTACCATTACTAGTGGCAAGTAACATGGATCTCTGGTTGGTTAATGCATCGCTACACATTTTTCAGGGAGCACCGGCTGAGCAAATACTGGAGTCCCTCACGGTCTTTGGGAAGGCAGTCGATTATCTGGCAGACGCTTCTGCAGAGACTGCGAGAGCCACTGCTAGAACCTCTGCACTTTTAAATTCTGCTAGGTGGGGCTATCTGGTTGAAGTCATGGTATGGGGATGTTTCCTTGAAATCTCGCCTTTGCTCTCTCCCTTTTGAGGGCGGGTTGTTTGGGTCCAGGCTGGATGAGGTCCTAACCAGGTCTTGTGAAAAGGGAAAGAAATTCCCTGTCAAGAAGAGGGTGCATAATATGCCCTTTTTTCGTCCCCACGGGGACAACGTAAGGCAACCCGATAAACCCCAGTTACAGGGAAAGAAAAACTGGTCTTTTAATCAAAATTAATCCAAGGGGGGATTGTTGTTTTCGGCCCCTCCAGCCGCCAGTAAGCATCCCAAGTGACGCCACCAGACTAGTGGGGGGAAGGCTGAGGTAGATATGACGTTATTCGTATCTGATCGTTGTCACTTTCTCACTGTGCTCTCTGTTTTCCTTGACCGTTTTTTGGAGATGGTCCCCCGGTAGTGCGGATCCACTCACCACTAATGTCCCACTTATGGTATCTATGTATGTATTTGTTTGTTTACTTTGTCAGTGGATATTTAACTAGGATTCCATTATCAATATACTTATTAACATATTCATGTGAATTTTAAAGGTTACCTCCTACTTCCTGATGAAGCTGCGGTGAAACGCATAGAAGGTTGGACGTAGTACAGATTTACAGAATATTATATTTTGACTGTGATTATTTATAAATATTATAATAAGGAAAATATATAAGTTTATTGTATCTATCATGTTTGCATCGTGTATATTGTACAGAGTCCAGGGAGGTTCTATGCTATGATCATGAATATTAGTGGGTATTAAATTTTAAAAAATTTAAGTGGATCATGTATATTCAATAATAAATTATTTTATTATATGTGATATCGTCATTATTATGTTGTACTATTTTTGATTGCATTCTTGCTCCCTCTCTCTTCTCCTCCCGGCCGCTGCAGTTTCAGAGCGGCCAGGAGGAGAGAGACTGAGCGCTGACAGGTGTGATCATTCAGATCTGCCTCTCTGAGCATTGTTGTATAGTTGGGGGGGAGACGTGCTCCTGATTCTCATCCGCCGACCAGCCAGAGATCCTCTCCGTATGGAGTAGACAGTGAGTGTAGAGCTGCACTCGCAGCCCTTCTTCTTAGCTGTCACAGGAGCTCCAGCACAGTGCTGTGCTAGGACTCCTGTATTGGAGGTAAGAGGTTAAATAAAGATAACCTGTCACCTCCAAATGCTATCACACAGGGGCTTGTCAGCTCCTGTGTGATAGCAATAAAGTAAAGTGGGGAAAAATGTAAATAAAATTTAAAAAAATTGAAAAAATCTTTTACTTTTTATCATTTTAATTATTATTTTTTACTTATTTTTTTCGTAATTTTTGTCACAGGAGGCTGAGCGAGCAGAGCTCAGCCTTCTGTGTCAGCACTGCAAGCTGTTTTCACCCACACACGGCTCTCCTAGAGGGGAGATGTGGGAACAGAGGGAATGTGGGGGAGAGTGGGAACTCAACTGTCCTGCTGAGACCGTCCACATCTGCCCCCTGCTGAGACCCTCCACATCTGCCCCCTGCTGAGACCCTCCACATCTGCCCCCTGATGAGACCCTCCACATCTGCCCCCTGATGAGACCCTCCACATCATTGTTGTGTAATGAATTGCTGGGAATTGTAGTCCTCTATAGCTGATGTACTCAGTCTAGAAAAAATGGTATCGGTGGATCTCTACTCCCGTCCATGCCCGTACCGAGGTACAGACATGTATTAATATGGATGGGAGGCAGAGTTAATCGACTACAAGTGCGGTGCATAGGCAGCCATGTGAGGGCGTGCGGGCGCGCGCAAAAATGCACTTTCGCCTGTGTAGGCAAAAATCCTTGCACCGGCCCTGACTCTAGGACTTTTCTAGAGTCTCTTCTATCATCTGGAACCCCTTATCCCAACCGCTCCATCTATTTCCTACTCTGACTGTCTTTAGGCGATCCCTAAAGACTCATCTCGTCAGGGAAGTCTATCCCGCTTCAAACTAACCACTGAACTACAATCCCGTTCTCAAACAATTCATCCCCACACAGCTACCTCCTCATGTATCACTTGTCCCTCCCTTTTAGATTGTAAACCCTCACAGTCAGGGCCCTCCTTACCATCTTATCTTGAATTGTATTGTAATTGTAATGTCTTCCTTATATTGTAAAGCTCTGCACAAACTGTTGGCGCTATATAAATGACTGTATAATAACAAATGTATTGTCCAATCAGCTTCCTTTTGAGCTTGTTGCTTTTACTTTTAAAGCTTGTTACTTTTAAAAGGCTAGTCAGCAAAGGACCCCTTAACCTCCCCGAACAATTGAAACCACAATCCTTATTGCTATTTATCAGGTTTGAAGTACTGCAGAAAGAGGGTCAGCATGACAGCCAGGCAACTAGCATTTGCAGAATGAGATGTCAACAATGGCATCCTAGGCTAGCTTTAAATAGCACATGTGACACTGTATTAGGCATGTTCAGTTTGTGTACTCTAATCAGTTATATTACATTACATAACAATGAACAGATTACACAGGAATTTCTTCTTGGCAGAGCGGAGTGTAATTTAACATGATTATAGGTGTGAAGGAACCATGATGGATTATTGGAAGACACAGCTCGGGGCATTCCTGACTACTGTACAAAGTAAAGGAAAATAGTTATCTTGCACAGCGAGCAGAACTCGGCTTAAAGAAAAGAAATATGCAGGCTACCATTGCTGACGTGAAAATCTTCTGCAAATGCTAATTTCCTGGCTGTTGTACTTATCAAATGACTTTAATATTTTCTGAACCCTTGACAAGAACTGATATGGCCATGTGCAGTTTGACTTCTACTTACCTCTTACTATATTTGCTGTGTACCTGGTCCAGGTCAATGAATCATAAAGTGAAATCTGAGAAACAGTATTTTCAGTATTTAGAAGTGGTAAGCAATAGCAACTCTTTTCTTCCTCTCATCACATGTTTGCTTTACCCTAAGCAACCTCTATGTAATTGGAAGACAGCGCTTTTTGCTTCCATGTGACTTTTTGACAGGTTTTCGACACCTGGACTTTAGTACAGTTCTGAGAAATTTTGCTGCAGGTTATTTATTGTCGTGCTGAGTCTCTGGATCCATAGTAGTGGTTAGCAGTTAATATGACCCTTCCCTTTGCTGATGCAGTGAAAAGTAAAAGGGCTCCTTAACTCCCTCTCTTCCATAGCAGCATATACTTATCTTTTCTTGTCCCTCTCACCATTCTGTTCACCTGCCAGTATCAGGGGAAGAAAACCCTGTCTAAAGGTGCCCATACACCTTACGATTATAGGAGGAAACTTTTCGTCCGATGATCAAACCGTCGTACGATTTTCGTACGACGGCCCCACCCTGCCCTGATTATCGCAAGGTTCAATCAGCGGTAGTTAAAACACCTGGACGACTTGTGGTAATTGACCGCAAATTATTTTCGTTTGCGCATGCGCAGTGTTAATCGTACGACTTTTGACGGACTGAAACGCCACCAACTATGCAAACATTATACGATCGAACAAAGTTTTCAAACATGCTTGACCGTCAAAAGTCGTACGATTGTACAGTACTATCGGTCGGGCACTCTATTCACACGTTAGGATTGTCGTACGAAAAGTCGATCGCATACGATTATCGTACGATAATCATAAGGTGTATGGGCACCTTTAGCTCCAAACCAACCTTTACCAGGACCAATAATGAGCCACCATTGCTTTCACATGGGAGAGGGTAGATGAATCACATGCTTGCCGATACAAATAAATGCGGAATATTTCACATTTGGGGAGTGAGGAAGCAGAGGAAAGATGTATATAGTCTGCTGCGGAGAGGGACAGTTAGGTGACCATTTTATTTGCCCTTTTTTTGGGAATAGTATGCGTCACATTAAAGGGTTAGTTCGCCTCTGAATAGGTTTTAAAATGCACAATAGCACCGAGGCATGTGATATGTCAGTCACAACTGCACAGTCCATGCTGTATGGTAAACAAGCTATGCTAACAATTCACCCTACTTGAGGTTTTCAGCATTTGGTTTGCAGATGCTGTGAGATTTGCCTATATGTAATGGAATATTTAATGCTGGAGAATTTTGTGTGAATGCTCCCTACTTTATGCTTAGGTTTGTTATAAAGGGTTAGTTTGCCCTAATGGCAAACAGGATAGTGCATCCTAGGGGCATATCCTAAGTACCTAATTTGAGATTAGCCCTTCCCATCTCTGAAGCCTTAAGGTGGTCATACATTGTTGGATTTTCATTCGAAAAGTTTCATTTCTGCCACAAACCCTCGTTTTGATTATACCTAGAATTCCCCATCAAGCATATTCAAACGTCGATTTCAGGAATCGTTTGTTAGCCATATTAACCAACCAACTTTTGAGGAATGACAGAAATAAATGTTTGATTTATGCAGAGGAAGTATTTGTTTAAATGCAATATTCTTTTTCCTTTTGCTGTGTTTTTGGGCAGATTTTAGACGAACAAAAACTCCACTCATTCATCAACATGACCAGAGAAAAAAATGTCGATCACTTTAGCAAAAATAAAAATCGCTGCTGTACCATCAGCTGTTTTTCATTCAAAAGATTGTTAGATTATCATTCGGAAATCGTACACTATGTATGACCTCCTTTACTTTTGGAAGTAGATAGTGATATACTGTAGGAAGTTAGTGTATTACAAATCAGCTAATAATGGAGGGTATGCAATGTATCCAGAGACATTATGAAGTAACTAACAGAATGCTCCAGCTAGCTGCAAGTTATGTGCTAACAGCTCTGGATTAGTACACTTCTTTTTAAAAACAAGGTAAATAAAGGACCTTAGGTAAAAGGATGAATAAAATGAATATATGTGTCCCCCCCCCCCAATCTCACTTCAAAGCCTGCAGCCTGTTTTGGTGCTTTGTCCCTACAAAGTTGCTACACAATTTTTTCGCAACTGCGGCTAATGTTTGCTGCAAGGTAAACCCTGCTTTGTATCTCAAAGTTTACGACCTATTCCAATGCCCAGGCACTTTAAACGTGTTACACAGTGTTTCAGCATCTGCACCACAGCTGCCAAATTTCTAATTTTTGCTGCAGGGTAATTCCTGCTCTGTGCCTCAAGGTTTACAGCCTAGTCCAGTGCTCAAACACTTGGTGATATTAAAGTTAAAAGGATTTTAAGCTACACTATATTGCCAAAAGTATTTGGACACCCCTCAAAATCATTGGATTCAGGTGTTCCGTGAAATTTCCTTGCTATTAAATATTCGACGGTCAACTGTTAGTGGTATTGTATCAAAGTGGAAGCAACTGGGAGCAACTCAGCCATGAGTTGGTAGGCCACGTAAAGTGACTGAGCGGGGTCAGCGCATGCTGAAGCGCACAGGGCACAGAAGTTGCCAACTGTCTGCAGAGTCAATAGGTACAGACCTCCAAACTTCATGTGGCCTTCAGATTGGCACAACAACAGTGCAAAGAGAGCTTCATGGAATGGGTTTCCATGGCTGTGCAGCTCTAGAGAAGTGGAGACGTGTTCTCTAGAGTGATGAATTACGTTTCTCTGTCTGGCAATATGATGGATATGTCTGGGTTTGGCGGTTGGCAGAAGAACTGTACTTGCCTGACTGCATTGTGCCAAGTGTAAATTATGGTGTGGGGTTGTTTTTCAGGGGTTAAGCTTGGCCCCTTAGTTCCAGTGAAGGGAACGCTTAAGGCTTCAGCATACCAAGACATTTTGGACAATTTCATGCTCCCAACTTTGTGGGAACAGTTTGGGGATGGCCCCTTCCTTTTCCACCATGACTATGGACCTTGCTTTGTCCCCTGGTGCGCAAAGACATGGATGAGCAAGTTTGGGGTGGAGAAACTTGACTGGTCTGCACAGAGTCCTGACCTCAACCTGATAGAACACCTTTGGGATGAATTAGAGAGGAGACTGCGAGCAAGGCCTTCTCATCCACCACACTTAAACCTTGTGGACACCCGTCCCAGAAGAGTTGAAGCTGTTATAGCTGCAAAGGGTGGGCCAACTCAATATTGAACCCTATGGACTAAGACTGGGATGCCATTAAAGTTCATGTGCATGTAAAGGCAGGCGTCACAATACTTTTGGCAATATAGTGTATTCAAATGCTGATGAAATCACTTACAATGGACAGTAGATGAACACTTGCTGGAGTTTGCTCTATACGTTATACTGGAAAGGAAGTTCAGGCAAGCTTAGCTGAGAGATTTGGAAGCAGCTAGTCGGAAACACGATGATTGTGTCTGGGCAAAAATGTAAAGCAATGCTTTGCTGGGCAATGTATATGTGTGACACTAAACGTGAGATTGTAGTCCATCACGGGAGCTACTTTACGACACACACAGGGACCATGGGGAAGCCAACCTCCAGAAGGAAGGAAAGTGTCAGCACCAATTCAGAGATAATATGAGGTTCTACAACTGAGTGATACATTTTTGTTAATAGTTAAGGTACTTCAATGCATTTTTAAGAATTACCTCCTGAGTTTAGTGTCACTTCTAAAACTATTTGTGGCTATTGTCTCTTAGATAATACACTGTATTGTTGGATGGTGGTTTTGAAATGTTTCTGTGCAGTCTGTTATGACATTTTTCTAAACTTATTAGACAATCCAGTTCGGTACTGCTAAAAAATAAGATCACAAACTTTACTACTAAACTGTTGTACCTCTGACCAACTGATATGAAGTTAAGGGCTTTAGCTTTATTTTTAGGGGTACATTTTCCTAAAGTTTTAGATCTGTTACCTATTTTTATCCTGCCAGCTAAATCCGGTCTCACAGTCGAAATTGAAGCCCTTTTTTGAACTTTAGAATAAATGAGACTGGGGTGCTGCCGTGTCTGATATGCCTACTAACACCAAAAATGTTTCAAGTACGCACATCGACTGAGCTGGTGGTGCGGCATGTGGGCTACAGAAATTACACTGTTTGCCGATTCCCAGTGGTGAGTTCAATTGCAGGTGTCAGCTGCAAATACCAAGTGCTCTCTGATTATTATGTTGCTTACACTACCATGCCAATATTTTGCCTTGGTCGCTATGATATGCCTGCTAACATCCAGTATTTCTCATGTAACCACATCGTTTTAGCCAGTGGCTAAGTAGATGTAAGGTGACTGGGCTACAGAAATGACAGTGTGTGCTGATTCCTGGTGGTGAGTTCAATTCCAGGTGTCAGCTGCAAATGCCAAGTGCTTGCTTACTTTTATTTTGCCTTCACTATTTTGCCTTGGTCGCTACCATGCAAGATATGCCTGCTAACACCCAGAATTTCTCACCTACACACATTGAAATATAGCTTGCCTGTTAACTGCCTTAGGATCTGGCTATGGTGTGGGTAAAGGTGGCCACACATACATTGGCATAATACATTGGTTCTGTGAGTGGGTAAAACATGGCTCTACGTTGGCTTGAATGTCGTTGGGGTAGAATATACACTGTAGTATCCTGGGGTGACGACAACCAAAATGGGATAGGACCAGAAGGAGGTCAGCTGTTGGCTGGGAATGATGGCACAATTGGTTGGTTCTCCAAATAATGTGGCTTGAATGTGGTAGGATGGCACAGATCATAGTGGGCTCCTGGGTATCAGTGACTAAAATGGGGACTATGGGTGGGTGTAGCCAGGAAGAGGTCAGGTGTCAGCAGATAAGGACAATAAATAGTGTTGTCAGGAAGGCTGCTTGGATGCGAGTGGGGAAGGATGGACAGATCCTACTGGTCTTCTGGGTAACTGCAAACAAAATGGGGAAATAGCCTAGTGGTGGGGGTGGTCAGGCAGAGTTCAGCAGGCTCAATGGATAAGGACGACAAGTGGTGTGCCATCTGGGGGTGAAAGTGTGGTCTTGTGGGTAAATAGAGGAAGCTTGGAGTCGTTGGTATGGGACAGCTGTGGGAGACGTCATAAGTAAAGGGTGGGGAGCTGAAGAAGCTAGTTTAAAGTTGTGTGGGAGGTGCCATGGCAGATGGAGGTGGATTTAAGGGTTGCTGAGGATGATGGGAGCCACCTTGGGTGGGTGAAAAGTGGCTGGACAGCCATATTGGATGAAAGGGTGTCCCTAGCACCCCTACTTGATTGCGATCTGGCCATCTTTACCCACCCCTAATTAACTGCCTTTTTGCCCCCTATCCTGCAACACCCCCTCTC
>NW_017306679.1:26078-45402 GCF_000935625.1 Nanorana parkeri
TCATGTAAGGTGACTGGGCTACAGAAATGACAGCGTTTGACGATTCTCAGTGATGAGTTTAATTCCAGGCATCTGCTGATTCCTGGTGGTGAGTTCAATTCCACGTGTCAGCTGCAAATGCTTGCTTACTTGTATTTTGCGTTCACTATTTTGCCTCGGTAGCTGCCGTTCCACACCCAGTATTGTTCAAATACACGCATTGACTCTGCCAGTGGAGTGTCATGTAAGGTGACTGGGCTACAAAAACGACAGCATTTGCCGATTCTCAGTGGTGAGTTCAATTCCTGTTGGTGAGTTCAATTTCAGGTGTCAGTTGCAAATGCCAAGTGCTCGCTGACCCTTATGTTGCTTACACTCCCATGACATTATTTTCCCTTGGTCGCTACCGTGCCTGATATGCCTACCAACACCCAAAAATGTTCATGTGCACACATCGACTGAGCCGATGGTGCAACATGTAAGGTGACTGGTTTACAAATGCCAGGTCAAGGATTTGAATCTGGGTGTTGCCCAAAAGACAAACAAGCCCCTCAATTGCCTGTTAACTGCATTAGGATGTGGGTAAAGGGGGACACTCATACATTGGCATAATAGGCTTGTCCTGTGAGTGGGTAAACATGGCCCTACGTTGGGGTGACGACAACGAAAATGGTATAGGACCAGAAGGAGGTCAGCTGTTGGCTGGGAATGATGGCACAATTGGTTGGTTCTCCAAATAACACGTGGTGTTGTCTGAAGGCTTGAATGTGGTAGGATGGCACAGATCATAGTGGGCTCCTGGGTATCAGTGACTAAAATGGGGACTATGGGTGGGTGTAGCCAGGAAGAGGTCAGGTGTCAGCAGATAAGGACAATAAATAGTGTTGTCAGGAAGGCTGCTTGGATGCGAGTGGGGAAGGATGGACAGATCCTACTGGTCTTCTGGGTAACTGCAAACAAAATGGGGAAATAGCCTAGTGGTGGGGGTGGTCAGGCAGAGTTCAGCAGGCTCAATGGATAAGGACGACAAGTGGTGTGCCATCTGGGGGTGAAAGTGTGGTCTTGTGGGTAAATAGAGGAAGCTTGGAGTCGTTGGTATGGGACAGCTGTGGGTGATGTCATAAGTAAAGGTAAAGTACATAAAGTAAAGAGACCAGTTTAAAGTTGTGTAGGAGGCAGGTGGATCTGAGGATGATGGGTGAAAAGTGGCTGGACAGCCATATTGGATGAAAGGGTGTCCTAGCACCCCTTCTTGACTGCCATCATCCTCCTACTTGATGGCCTTTTTGCCCCCTGTCCTGCAACACCCCCTCTTCCCTGGCCATTTTTACCCACAGTGCATCCCCCCCCGCTCTTCCCAACACCCCAACTTGACTATCTTCTCCCCCCACCCTCACTTGACTGACTTGTAGCTCCACCCCCCCATTTGGCCATTGTTTCCCATAGTGCTACCCCTCTTCCCAGCAACCCTGCTTGTCTTCTGTCTTCTGTCTGAAAACCCTGATGGGTAGCCATTCTCTTAGGCTTGACCTATAACATATCTCTCCATTACTATGCTCTTGATCTCATATGTTCCTAATGGAGTCATGTTTATATTATCTTCATTTGGATGGTTCTCTGAACCTGAACTGTGTAGAAAGAACAGTATTTCAGTGATTTAGAAATAACATTAAATAAAGAATTCATGAAACCAATAAAACCTCTGCTACATTTGACTAACCCTCTGGAAAGGGTGAAGTATGTTAAACAATTTGGGATGAGAGGCTCATGGATAGATTAGTGTGTGCACCCTCGTCTCATTCCCTGTAGTTTGGTACCTCAGTTCAGAGGCGGCTCTAGACTTTGTGAGGCCTTAGGTGAAACTCAAACGTGAGGCCCCCACTTACACCCATAATGATAGAAAATGCAAATACTAATTACAAATTAACTTTATACATTGCATATTATAAGACTAGCGTTTAATCCCAGCCGCCAGGAATTTACAGCTCCTAAAGCCAGAATTTTATTTTTATTTTATATCTAATTCTATGAATAACTATACACAAAACCCTAAGGAAATAATGCACAGAGAGCAGAGGTCAGATGTAAGGAACGCGCAGAGGTCAGTAATAAGTAACGCACAGTTCAGTAGTAAAGGACGCAATAAATCCTGCTTTCCTATCACACAGTATGGGGTGGCATGGCATGGGTTATATGTGAGAGCAGTCTGGCATTTAGAAGGATCTGATCACTGGTATTGGGCAGCTGAATTTTTTTCAGCAGCAGATGTAAACAATGAGAACAGTATTTGAAAAAAAGAATGATCGTTTTTGTTTTTTTCCCAGCATGCATTTTTCTATTTTAAAAGAGGAGTGCTTTTAAAATAAAAAATTACATGATGAAAAAAAAACGAACATTCAAACTGCCGGAAGGGGGGTAAATACTTTATATAAAAACTGTAAATTGTACCCAGATGTCTGTTTAGAAGCGGCCGTGTCACCGTGTCCTGGGTGCCTTATATCACGTATATGATCCGTCACCAATCAATTAACTGATCAGTAGCTGCCCTTATTCGCACAGCGCCGTGTGCAGGTAAAGCGACCTTCCCCAGAGAACTAGGGTGGGGTAACCCTTCCCCCGAGAACCAGGATAACCCTTCCCCCAAGATCCAGGACCAGGGTAACCCTTCCCCCAAGAACTAGGGCTGGTGTAACCCTTCCCCCCAGGACTAAGGCCGGAACCAGCAACGGCAGTGACAGCAGTGGCAGCAGCAGTGATCGAGCTCTAGAGACACTCGATCGCTTGAATGTAAAGCTCCCAGCCGGCAGTTTAATTACATCGGCCGGACGGGAAGCTACTCGTCCGGCTCCGGCGTCCTCTCGTCACAGACGAGAGGACGAGGGGATTGTTGAAGCCCTGCCTATGCTATTTCTGTTCTGTTCACACCAGTGCAGTCTATTCCAGACCAGAAAAATACTGCAGGTCTCATTTTGTCTGGTCTGGAATGCACTGGAACTGTGGGCAGGTTCACACCATTTTCTGGGCCAGATCTGGACTGGAAAATGGTGCGAACCTGGCCTTAGGGCCCAGTCACACCATAAGGAGTGCTTTTGGCCTCGAACGCACTGGAACACAACCCGGCCAACTCGCTTTGTTTTGGGGCAGATGGTGATGTTGTGGTGCATTGAACTCATTGGCACTGCAGTCACGTCCCCCACCCGCAGTGAGATCGCCGGCACCCGAACGCATGACACAGTGCCTGCGTTCTGGTCCAGTGCAATCTGCACAAAAAACAACCACTTCAGAAATAAATGAAATGTCAAAGAAGCTAACCTCTTAGTGCTCCACACGCTGCTCCTGATCGAGGGGTCAACTCCCTGTGTCCCACTGCCGGTATCAGCCTCCTCCTTGCCGTCCTACGATGCCACCGCTGGCTGCTGCAGAAATCTCTTCATGTCCATGAAACTCCGGTCGGGTGGGCTTTCTCCTCTCTCTGTACGAAAGCAGTATGTAGGAAGTGGCGGAAGTAGTTCCGCCAGTACTAGAGGGAGTAGGACTCGCCGTGCGGCTTCTCCCTCTCTATGAAAGCAGTGACAGATCCAGGAAGGGAGGGGGGGTGTTTGCGGTTTGGAAGCTGCGGGGGAATTGCCGGTGCTCATTCTCCCCGTGAGGAAATTGCTGCTCTCGGCCCAGGGGCGGACTGTTCCGTCAGGTGAGGTGGAGCTGCAGAGACGAGTTAGGCGGCCGCGAGGCCCTCGTGAGCGCGATGCCTTAGGGGCCGCCTAATTAGAGAGCCGCCTCTGCCTCAGTTGCACTATATTGTATTTATAGGATGTTTGTTTAATGTTCCTGTTGATATTTTTCATTGGATGTGTTTGCCTCGCAGAGTATCAATAAAAAAAAGTATACATTAAGGCCTGGTTCACACCTGTACTTTTGTAGCGCGTTCAACGCTCTACAAACCGCTCAAGCATGAAAATCCCATTGTTTTCTATGGGTATGGTTCACACCTTGCCGTATTTCAGCCCGTCTGAACGCGCTACAAAACGGCCTATGCCTGAAAAGGTACATGAGCTTCTTTGCAGCGTTTTTGTTGCGCGTTTCCATTGAGATACAGCCAAGTCGCGTGTTTTTTTACAGCGAATCGCGGTAAAAACGAGCATCACGAAACGCACAACAAATGCGCATATTAGATACGCCTAGGTGTGGACAGAGCCTAACTAGACTGTGTCGTGTATCTAACCCCAAAGACATCAAAATGTAATATATTGCACATTGCCAGTCTTTAGATGTGGTGGCGGCATTAGTTCTAATTTTTCAGTCTTTTTTTTTCTTTCTTTTCACCTGGTAATCCGTAGAAAAACAAATTTTTTGTCTCTTGGTTGTTATACTCAGTTCTCCACTGTATCTATGGAGAGAGCCATGATTGTCACACAGGCTGGACTTCAAACATGTTTGCCTTGTTCATCTCCATTGCATGGTAGATGATGGAATTATTATTTATAAAAGAAAGATAGAGATTATTTTGCTGTCTTTTCAGTTCACAGGAAGTGACAAGGACACAGCATTTCTGGGAAGATCAACAGGTATTTTCTAAACTTCCTGAAAATGTTCATAGCCTGAGAAATGAAAATGAGTGCAGCCACCACTTCTAAAGACTGGTAATCGGCAATATATTACATTTTTGTTTTGGGGTAAGATACACTTTAACTTTAGACAAAGTCACCTACTAAAAAATTACTTCTTTACTGTATTGAGAAAATATAACCTGACAGATTATGGTGAGTTGGGCCAAACGGGAATGAAAAAGCCCTCCACTGAACCAGCATGAACAGTAGTGTCACCCACTCTTTTAATATTATTGGGGGAGTATTAAGGAAAGTAACTGTACTAGGTCACCAATTATTCTGCATTAGAGTAGTATTTAACGCTCAAACGTTTTTTTTCTTGTTTTTTTTTTTTATTTAATGGCTCCTGTAACACAAGAACCTTCTAGACAAATAGTAAAAGAGATATAACAAACGTTTTTTTTTAATAATGAATCCAGGTCAAACAAATCTACATTTCCCAGCAAATAATTTCTTTACATTTTTACCCAAGCACTTACAGTCATCATGTTTCCAAACAGCTCCAACTCTCTCAGCTCCGCTTCCCTGACCTCTCTGTCCAGTAAACAATAACAAGGGATAGCACAATCTCCAGCAACTGTCCATCTACTAGCTTGGATAAGGGAAGAGGGAGGAAGGAGGAGAGGGGACAGGGCCGGCCTTAGGCCTTTAGGCGCCCTGTGCGAGAAAGCTTTACAGCGCCCCTCAGTGACCACACCCCTCAGTGGCCACACCCTTTAGTGGCCACACCCCCAGTAACCACCCATATTTGTGGTAAAATATAAAAAGACCACACATATTTTTGGTAAAATATAAAAAGACGGGGTCACGTCGGGTAAATAGACACCAAACATGTCATGCTTTAAAATAAGAGGGGAGCAGGGAAATTGTTGACCTTGCTGTGTCTGTGAGATACACAGCTTAATAACACACTCACTCACACACTTTCACACTCTCACGGCTCCCTAGGACCTTGCAAGGGAAAGGAGCCACCCTAAAACAGGATATCAGGACCAGTGCTCAGGGGATCTGCTGATTCTGCAGGAAACTCAACATTTTAAACATCAAGAAGCATTTTAAACATCAAGAAGCAGCACCCATTGTAAGTGGTTTAATCAGCATTTGAAATAGCTTAAATATGATTGACTTTATTATCACTTTAATTTTCTGCATGCTTGTTTTAGGTCAGTAACTCTAAAACTGGCTATAGTAGCAGCCCCCAGTATTTCCTCATTTTGTTCTTAATGGTCCATTCACACCATAGCACATATGATAACGCAGTGCAGCGCATTGTGATGCGCTGTTTTGTGCATGCGTTAGTGCACGTTTTTACACGTGCTTAACTGCGTTGGGTATTGCAGGCTTTTTTAAAATTGTAAAATTGTAAATTTTTTAAAATTTCTATAGCAACGCGATTATTTTTTCGCACTGCGTTGGTGTGCAATTGCGCCCATTACACCGCACATGTTACATATCGTCGCGAACGTCGGAATGAGAGCAAATTCCAGGCCCATCAATCACTGATAACACTAAACTGATGAGCGGTGAAAGCTTTCAAAGCGTTGCCTATGGTCAATTTTGGGTATGGTAGTTTTTTTGCGATTTTGCGGGTGTGTGCAATTTTAAAGCTTGACATGTTTGGTGTCTATTTACCTGACGTGACCCCGACTTTTATATTTTACCAAAAATATGGGTAATAATCATTGTTTCCTAAAAATGAAAAAAAAAAACCTTTTTTCAAAATTTTTAATAATTGTTTCTTAATATAGCATAAAATAAGTGGTGATTAAATACCACCAAAAGAAAGCTCTATCTATCCCAAAAAAATGGTATAAAATTAATTTCAGTACAGCTTTGCATAACGTAAACAATGTCAGTCAAAGTACTGCAGCGCTAAATACTGAAAAATAGCCTGGACAGGAAGGGGGTCTAACACCTGGTCTTCAGGTGGTTAAACATATTCAGTTCTTATAATTGCCTGAAATGTTGCAATAGTTCATAGTTAGTGGCCCTTTAAGCAGCAGAGCATACTGTCATTAGTTCTGTGACACTTTGTATCAGACAGGCTTGTTGTTTCACAGCATTGGGACATGTTGGATGCTACCATATTACAGCACTGAGGGATCTCAAGTAACCAGCCTAAATCACTTAGCAGTGGGAAATACCAGCTACTTAATATAGCTCCTTGCTTAGCACACAGACGTACTGTAGAGCTTCCATTCATCTTCTGTGTCACAGTTTAGTTACAGTGTGTTGTTGGTCTTATGATGCACGTTGGTAGATCTAAATGCACTATAGTTCTAATCAATGGTATGGGAGCCATATAAATAATTCACTTTTATGAAAATAAAATATATTCAGGTAAGAAAGTAAGTTCCAAGGAAATATAGGTCTAGAAGAAAGGTTTCTTGAACTGCTAAAAAGCAGTGGCAATTCCTCACCTAGTGAACCTTTAACCAGTTGACATCCGCGGTGTTAAACCCCCTTCCCATCCAGGCCATTTTTCAGTATTCAGCGCTGCGGTACTTTAACAAATGTTTCTACCCCCACACTGCAAAGTTAAGTGCTAAATCCTCAATCCTGCCTGGCTGCTAGACTGGTCCCCATTGACTTCATGCAGTCCATTGACTTCCATTACACATGGGAATAACCAGGCACATCTTGCAGCCGGAGTGGAGGGGGTGAGCACTCACTGTCTCTGGATCGATGATCAGATGGGTGTATCTTCTGTATTATTCTGGCCCCTAGACCAAACTGAGCAGTTAACCCTTGCCCCACTGCAAGGGATTATTTTGAAAATGCCTGGAGTTCACATAACACAAGCCCTGTGTACATGATACAAATGTACACAGCAGTAGGTGCACATAAATTAAGTCAAATCATGGAGGAGAGTCAGCAATGGTGTAAGGAGAGGAGACCCATGTACCCATGTGTAGTTTCAAAGAGAATGTGTGGGTGTTAACAGCAAAGGGAGGGTGTTAACAGCGATATTTCCGTGTTTGCGGATGACACCAAAATAGGGAGGGTAATAGACACGGACTTAGACACTATAACATTACAGGAGGACCTGGATAAAATAGGGGAGTGGGCATTAATGTGGCAGATGAGGTTTAATGTCGATAAATGCAAAGTAATGCACTTTGGAATTAAAAATAAACAAATGGGTTATACAATTATGGGTATGCCGCTGGGGAAGTCAGAAATGGAGAAGGATTTGGGGGTCATTGTAGACCACAAACTGAAAGGTAGTTTGCAGTGCCAGGCTGCTGTAAACAAAGCTAGCAGGGTCTTGTCCTGTATTAAAAAGGGGATGTATTGCAGGGACAAGTCTATAATTTTGCCACTTTATAGATCATTGGTTCGACCTCATCTGGAGTACGCGGTCCAGTTCTGGTCACCAGTACTAAGAAAAGATGTCCTTGAGTTGGAAAAAGTCCAGCGAAGGGCAACCAAACTAATTAGGGGTATGGAGGACCAGAGCTACGAGACGAGGCTACTAAATTTAAACATGTTCACATTAGAGGTGAGGAGATTAAGGGGGGATATGATTTCCATGTACAAAATGTTTAATGGTGGTAGCAACATTAGCGATAAACTGTTTAAAATTAACTCCGTTACAAAAACTAGAGGCCATCACCTAAAATTGGTGGAAAAAAAATTCCAGCACAAGGGGCGAAAGGGGTTCTTCACAGTAAGATCAGTTAGGGTCTGGAACTCACTGCCACAGGCGGTGATTTCAGCAAATAATGTGGAATTGTTCAAGAAACTTTTGGACGATTTCTTAAGGGACCGTAATATACAGGGGTACGGGTACTCCTAGAATGAGATCCTAATAGGTTGGACTTGATGGACTAATGTCTTTATTCAACCTCAAATACTATGTAATGTGGTAACCCCTATCTTTATAAGTAAATTTATAGAGAGGAAGAGCAGTGTATCCACATGGATAACATAGGTGGATAGGGAAAGGGGTTCCATTTAAAGGTTACGTTGACCTTAAAGACCATGTTTCATATTATACCCATATTCAGGGTTTAACGTGAAACATGGTCACATCATAACCTCCCACTTACATGAATCGTGGGATTTTCTCCACCAGGCCGCTGCTATTTTTTATAATTTGTGACTCTGCCTACAAAACCACATCATCCATTCATAGATACTTTGACAGGATCTGTGAATGGAGAGTCCTATCAGTCACCGCAACACAGGGACATGTAGTTTAAATGGAGTACAAGTGTGGTGTTGCCACCACACTTGAAGTCTGTTCATTCTTTCTCCCATACCTTTTACTGAATGTTCATACCTCAGTACAAACAGGGACTGGGAGGAAGAGTCGGCAGGGGCCAGAGTATTGTACCAGTGATCCGCTTATTGAGCTTGCAATGCTTTACTGGCTCCAATGTAAAATATAATCAATGCACTTTTTTCTTTTATGAAGGAATGTGCATTTAATAATATTTTTTTTAAAGGTGGACTTTAGCTTTAAGTAGAATGCACTTTTTGGCGTTAGTACACTTTCATTACTTTCAAATATTGGCAAGTGACAACTGTGTATATGTTGAAAACTTTTTATCACTGGAAAAATGATTTATTCGTCAGCAAACTGTTTCAAAGTTAAAACAATTAAATGTAGGACTTGCTGAAGAGCAGTTTCTGTCATAGGAGTGCTGTGCCATGCCCCGTGCTGCCAGGCTCTGACCCTTGAAGGGTTTCCCTGGCCCCGCCCCCTTCCCCTCCTATGCCAGTGATGTCACTAGGAAGTGACAGGCTCCTTATACAGGCGCCGCTCGTTGCACACACACGCACTTCTCGCTATGGCTCCGGCTCTATCTTTCTTAGGAGGCTGCTGCCGGGTGACCCTAGCTGCGGGTAGGAGGCTGGCTGGGAGCCCCGGGCCGCCTCTCTGGATGCAGCGCATCACTGCTAGTTATTCCAGCGGCCCGGAGGACGGCGATATGCGAAAATACCTGAGCGCCCACTACAAGGAGGCGAAGAGAGGCATCAATGGTGAGAATTGAGAGCCCGGCGGTCATCCCCGGGAGAGTGCTGACCTTTCTCCTAGTGTAAGGTGTATGTATGTGTGTCGGTGTCATTGGACTGACAAAACAGGTGCCTCATGTATGGACAGCAGTGTGTGCGTCACCCATAGCAACTCTTTATGGGCAAAACTAGACATCTGCTTGGTTGCTATAGGCAACACACAACACTTTTCAATGTTACCCTATGGCACTTTCCATCCCTCCCTGTAGAAAGTCATCATGTAGCCTAGTCATGCTCCAGGGTATGTTTCCAGCCGATATCCCTGGCAGGATTCTCTGTGTTCCCAGTACAGCAGGGACTCCATTTACAATGAGCGCACTCAAGGTTTTAATTTGTGTTTAATTGGAGGACGTGCCTGTCATAGAAAATGCTGGGCACATTACAGGGTTGTTTCTGGAGAGACATTACTCTGCTTGCTTTACATACAAACGCAGGGCATAAATAAAACACTTGACATTATCCATCCACGCCTTCTGCTGTTTTTTTTAATATAGTTTCCATTCAGGCTTATGAATGGGGCCGATTTGCTTGAGACTAGTAGGAACAGCTGTGACTGGAAAGCGCTGTACAAGGCAATGACAGCTGACAGCACCGTGGCTGTAATACACGCAGGTAATCGTGGCACGTGCTGTTACATGCGAATGGCTGCGTACGTTGTCAACTGTTATTGCTTTACAGCTGTGCACACGAGTCTCGCCGAACAATTTGTGAGCCACATGGAATTGGCCCCATTGCTTTACAGCTGTGCACACGAGTCTCGCCGAACAATTTGTGAGCCACATGGAATTGGCCCTATTAATAAGTGTGAATGGAGCCATATAGACGGAGTACTTCCCAAATCCATGGTTCTGCAGTCTTCCTAACTCCTGATTTGCCATTGCAATGACCGGTCATGTCTCTGCCCTTCTTTTAGACTTCATTAGTGCTGGACCAACGGTAACCAGTGGTCCTGCCTTGTCCTGTATGAAAACAAGTATCTTCACCAGCACACCTTTTAGTATAGCGATCAATCTTGTCCTTTTAATTATCTAAAGCAACAAACATCACAAGCTGCCATTTTGTGACCTTGCAGGATTCCTCCCCCCCCAATACCAGTGTCACATAGATAAGGTAAACATGCAACCACATATTGATTCCTAACCTATCTGATATGTATACTGCCTTCATAAAGGAGGAAAAATAATAAAGGAATCTCCTCCCATACCAGTGTCCAATAGGTAAAGTAAACATGTAACCACATATTGATCTCAAGGCAACATAGATCAAAGAAAACCCTGGATCTCCCCTCATATGAGTTTCACATAGGTAAGGTAAACATGTAACCACATATGGATCTCAAGGCAACCAAGATCAAAGCAAACCCTGGATCTCCCCTCATACGAGTTTCACATAGGTAAGGTATGTGCCTATGTTTATACAACCACATATTGATTCCTAACCTATCTGATATATGAATACTGCCTTCATAAAGTAGGAAAAATAATAATCAAAGGAATAATAATAATAATCTTACATGTGAGGGAGAATGGAGAGATGATCTAATATAGATAGGGATACTCCTCAAATCCTTAGTCCTGCAGTGTTTCTAACTCTTGGCTGGACAAGTCCCAGGAGCCAGGTAGCCAATACTTCTTAAAAATTACAGCTGGTGCCTAACTTTTCAGCGTTTCTATTGTTATCAAAAGAGCATGTTCCAGAAAAACAAATCCTGCTGGTTCCATGAATTCCACATTAATTTGCCCACCCCTGTCCTAACTCCCGATTTTCGTTTGGATGACTCGTCTTGCCGCTGCCACTTTCCCAGACTTCCTCAGGGTCATTGCTGGGCCGTTTTACACCAAGAGATTTATTTGATGAAGTTTCATCTCGTCTTATCAACACTATTTACACTGGGACATTGGGACATTGCATAAGGCGTTTTTTTGATCACTGTTTTTTCACATCTTGCTACATTTGTGGTCAAGGTTATATGTAACATTATTTCTGTTACACTCATTGCTGGACCAGCAACGACCAGTGTTCATTGCATTAATTCATTCACCTTCATTGCCTCATGGCATCAGCTGGGAAATATTCTTTTCTTTTAGATCATCCCTCTAGCATTATATTCTACATCCGCTGGGGAGGACCAATGTGAAGTATTATATTTATGCTGGAAGAAATGATTAGTGAGTCCAATACTAACATGAGGTGCTCTGTACATAGCTAGCTGTAGTGGCCCCTTAGGGCTATTGTTCCTGGGTATCTGGGGGACAGCACTTGGGTTGGTAGGTGTCTATATTCCCCTTTGTGGCATAGTGTTGATCAGAACTTGATGCCTCTAGATCTGGTTTTGTGTAGTTTGCAACACGGTGATGTGAACTGAGCCCATCCATGATAAGGCAGGTTGCTTTGTCTGGCATTGGGGCTGAGCTGGAAAAAAACAGCTTGACTTCAGCCTTAAAGAGAAGCTGTCAGGATAGAAACATAGGAGCTGTCACTGATGGCTGTCTTTTTCTAGGATGCATGCTATGGAGCTGTCATACTATTACTTTGTTGTGACAGCAGATATGCATGTAGTTGTTTCAGGTCAATGATCCAACAAATGAAGGGTAAGGTTCCTTTTAAAAATCTAATCATGCCATTGATGCTAGTTTCATAGAGATGAAGCATTGCAGTATGTTCTAAAATGTTAGTGAAGCAGTATTTTCTAGGTACCTTAATCTGCAGTTTCCACTTTAAGCGATTTGAAAGACACATGGTAAAACAGGTTAAAGGGCAAGCTGTACTACAGGCATTTCAATGACGTCTGGTGTGAATGAGCCCTTTAGCTTAAGCACTCATGCTAGTTTCCCTTCTGGTTGTCTTTTTATCACTAGTACTTGGTGTGCACACTTCCCAGTCAATCCTCATAAATGTATATATGTTTCAAAGAAACCTTTTTAATTATAACATGTCCAATGGTAGTCAAAGGCAAATAGTTCAGCAGTGCATCCATATGCAGAGTGGCTGAATACACAGTTGAAGTACATACGTGATTTGTATTTTCTTCACAATGTATTTGTAATCGTATTCAGTCACTCCTCGCACAGCTTTGCCTTGCTGCCATAATACCTTTTTTTTTTTTTTTCTTTTTGTAGCTTCCAATTGTCACCTGCTTGATCATTTGACAATCAGTGAGCATAATGGCATTTCTGATAGCTCTCTCCCTCCTTTGCCTGGACCTCTGCTTTAAGTTAGTTGAGCAGCAAACCCCATGTTTTGTGCATTTAATTTCTCTTCATGTACTGTAATATAGGATTGACCTAGAGTTAGACATGCTTGTTTGATATGCGTTTGAAGTGAACTTTAATTCCAAGTCTGTATATTTTAATTTACTAAACTGTAAATGAAACTCTTCTGTTTTATTATATCAGTTCTGTATGTTGATAATAGTGTAGTGTAGAGGATCAATGATTTGGTTTACTTTGCTTTGTATTTATTTGGATACAGCAGATCCTATCTGCTGACACAGCAGGTCAAATACGACCCTATTGCATTTTGGGTTCAAACACAAAATTTTGTTTTGTTTTTTTTGCAGCACTTCCCAGACAGACTTGAACACTTTGTGAGTCACAGACCGAAGCAAATGTGCAGATCTGACTTAATTTTCTGCATGCTTGTTTTAAGTCTAACTGTGAATCTCTGTCTGCAGTTGCAGCTCCACCAGTATTTCTCTCTGTGAAAGATTTCTTGAAGATTGGAAAAAAATCTCCATTTTGTTCTGTGAGTTTTGTTGCTGTTAGCCTTCAGCATGCTAGAAGTGACAACTTTTCCTGGTGCAGCAAAGGTTATCAAAAAAGGTGGAAAATTCTTCCAGCCTACAGGTAGTGCAGTGTAATAGTGAACTTTGTTCCCCTGCTTACCTGTGGTGACTGAGAGCTGCCCAGGAACTTGAAGACTGGAACATTTGGCAATTGCCAGCTTTTTATTTTTAAAAGAGCATGGGGAAAACCAACATTCTATGCTCCTGCAAGTCATTGATATTCTGTCTAAGGATCACTGTTACTATTCTTTACATAAGTATGAAAGCCAGTGATTAATTTGTATTACATGAAACTTAAAGGAGAACTATGGGGCTAGGGCTTTTCCCCATAGTTCTCCTAAGGGTAACGGGAGGACACAAACTAGCGTCCTCCCGTCACCCACAGCTCAGTATACGCGAGCTACAGCTCGCGGTATACTGAGACACCGCAGCCGGAACGGATCCCGACAATTATGTCTGGATCCACCCAGCTGCGTGAGTGACCCGCCCCCTCCCCCATCCGTTCCGCCAGTCAGCGCTGGAGGATCGGACAGGTGAAGGGGGAATCCAGTGCCTCCCCTGTCATGGCTCTCTGCCGTCACAGGATCGAGAAGAGAGCGAGCGACGGTATGTGTTCGCTCACTTCCCGATCTACTGAGCCGACCTGTGACAGTCTCATTGTCACAGGTCAGCTCAGATTATGAGGCTGAGTGAAAATAACTCGCCTCATAATTCTCCTTTTTAATACATTGACTGCTTTTTATTCTATTGTGCACAGGAAATGGTATATAATAACGAATTCCCATTGCTTGATTCAGTGACCCTTTTATTTCCATTTCAATATTTTATTAAAGTTTTGCGAAGGCAAGGTACAAAGTAGAGAGCAAAAAAGAATAGTAAGACAACACAATGAATCATTTATTAAGGTCAAAGGACGATGCCCAGTGGGAGATGGCTTTGCCACATCAGCCATTCAGCCAAGTAGAACAGGTACATATCAAAAGGAAAAGGGGAATACACCAACATGACCGAACAGCCATGTGGTTGCCCATCCCCGATCATCGTCAGCATGGACCCCATTCAATACTGCTCAGAGTGACCAGTATCTAGTAAGATCATTCTTCTTGTTCTTATAGGTTTGAGACTATCTGAGGAGACATTGCTAATGCGGTTATCTATATACGGTACCAGTATACGGACAAGGCAGATTATCAATGTCTTCTTATAAAAGCAGATATGTATCCAAAAGGGATAGCGCAGTCCGCAATAGAGGTATAATACGCATCTTGTTATATGGACTTTGCTTCGCTAATGTGTACATACGTTTGAAGGCGAGAAGCCCAGCACTTCGCACATACTCACAAATCGGCAAACGCCTCCACACACCGTGAACATGTCTCCAAGCCCATGAGAAGGTTTTCATACTGACGGTTTTACGGCTGGTCCCGATTCAACCCAAGTACCCTCTGCTAGAGCGTTCCTCGGTTACATCCGACACGGGGAGACAGATGACAATACCTAAAACACACACACATCCTAGAATAAAATGTCCACATAATTCCATATAATAAAAATTCCACAACAATACAAAGCCGGCAATTATCAAGAAGTATGTGTTTGTAAAGCCATACCATACCAACATCTAGCCTTGACTTTCTTGCATAACATAATACTGTTAGAATTTTTAGTTTAGTAGCAGTGAAAACCTAATTTTTGTTTACAGCTAAAATTCAGCCAAAATGTTTTCTTTCGTTTTGATGGTTGGAGCCTCCATCGTATTTTTTGGCATCTGTTTTACTTATGACATTTACTCTTCTCTCATAGCAGGATAGAAGTGATGGGAGAATCCTTCAATGGAGACAGACAAAAATACATTTCAAGTAGAGTGGGGAAAGGCTAGTATCTTTTGGTGGTGTTTTTTTTTTTTTTTTTGCTGTTTGTGGCTTCCTGGTCCACTTTTTAAGCATTTTTTTTTTCCTTTTGGGATAAAGCTTTACATGAATGATGACCAATGTAAGCTCCCCTGTCTGCATTAAATAGTTTGTCTTAACCCTCCTATCTGGCACTTTTGCTGGACAGCTTGGTTTTGTTAAAGGAAGTTGAAAAATAACCCTTACCTAGTTGGTGCTACCCTGCACTGCAAAGGTTAAATGCTCGTTAATAATAACTATCTATACTATAACTAATAATAACTATGCTCAAAAATAATAACTATCTACTCACCTGAAGCTCTGAGCCGGCCAGCTTTCATGGCCCTCCAGCCTCTCTCCACAGCAGCATTGGATCTTCCTCAGTGTCCTCATGTCTATACACTGTGTAAAGAACGTGATGATTTACAGGACCTTAGACCACTGCAGAGGAGGGGGAGAGACATTGGAAGGACTTCTAAGAAGAAGCTGGCTCGGAGCTTTGGGTGAGTATATGTTTCATATAACCTAGACACAAACGCAGTAGTAAAAAAAAAAAAAAATTCCTGGAGTTCTTCTTTAAGAACTACTGAGCTGTAAGCTGCAATATATGAAATATTTGCTTTTGGGTTTAGCTACACGTTAAATACAGAGATTTCTCTGTCGTGCTTTCTTTTGACGCACAATGTCCTCAATCTATCCAGCATCATTTAAACCACTTCATCTGAACCCAGTTTATCTAGACCTGCCCCGCCCTGGACAGTGAAAGAGAAGCAGCACAGTGACAAGCTTATCTCTCTGTCATGTTCTCTTCCTATCAACATGCTTCTTCTTAGCACATGAACTCAACGGCTCCTTGTACTGCTGTTTCCTCTCGCACTCCAGCCCTGCTGTACAGGGATTGCAGGTGGCTGATACCAGATCAAATTTGGGTACTTGCATTCAAAACATGTTTAATGATGTATTAAAAGCTGCATAAGTTTGTGTCTTTTATATCTGCCTGCAGTTTTATCTTTAAGCTTTAAATAGGCTCCTTGGGGAAATCTTTTCTAAAATGCAGTTCTGCATTCTCTATACTAAGGCATTTGGCAAGCATGAATATATATATATAAAAAGGAAATAATTTCCTTTTGCGCATGTGCTGTGTATTTGCAGGGATTATTGACAAACAAATCCCTACTAATTCAACGACTTTGGTTTGGTCAGTCCAACAAAAATTGGTTGGTTAGTATGGCTAACGAACGATTTCCGAAATCGACATTTGACTGTGCTAGATGGGGTATTTGAGCTATAATTGAATGCGGGTGCGTGGCAGAAATGAAAATGTTTGACCGAAAATCTACTAGTGTATGGCCACCTTAAAGCGGACCTTTTACTCAACTCTTTAAAATAACCACAAATGCAGCTTTTAGAAATGTTTAGTAATGACAATCTACAAACACATACTTCTTGATAATTGCAGGCTTTGTATTCTTTGCATACCTTATGCCTCTTTTCCAGTCTTCTGACAGTGGCCATGTTTATTAAGGGCAGATTACTAGCTCTCCTTTTACTTCCTGGATTTCTGGCACATGTGACTAGACATGTGACCATGCACATCATCTCAGAGGAGGAAAATGCCTTTCCCTGAGGTCTCATGAGATTGCAGATGAGATTTCCCAGCAATGCTCTGCTGATATGACAATCCCAGTGTGGACTACTTTAGCAAACTAAGGTCATTTTGCTCTTTTCAAAGCAGGAAGTGAATGTCCTGCAAGTGTAAGTATTTCATAATCAGAGCATTTTACACCTGACATGTCTATGTTATTATTAATCATCATACATAGAGGGATGCATTGGTAGAATTTTTGAGTGTAAAGGTCCACTTTAAGTCTTTCTCATAGCTAATAATTTATTTGCATTTCTACAGTCTCTATATATGAATTGGAGAAAAAGGCTTTCGGTGTTAGGAAGATGTTTTTTCAGACTTTTTTGTCTTTGGAAGAAATGTTTTATCTAGTGTGTTTTTTGTGATTTTTTTATTTTTTTTATTTTTTTTCTTTCTTTATTCTTTTGCAGAGCTCATTCCCTCTATTTCAAGCAATCTATTCAATCCAAGTGCCATCTTTGCAAACAATGAGATGGGTCTTTCTGACATTGAAATTTATGGCTTTGATTATGACTACACATTAGCCTTTTACTCTAAAGATCTTCACACCTTGATTTTTAATACTGCTAGAGATCTTCTAATTAATGAACATCGGGTAAGATTTTGTTTTTTCACTCCTTCCCTTTTTTTTTTTTTTTTTTTTTTTTTTTTTTTTTTTTTCTTTTTCCCTTGAGTTAAATATTGAACGGAAATGTCTCGACTTATATTGTGCTCTGTATACTTCCTTCCATATAGTAATATATAACAGGATGTATGTGTATCTATAATAATGGGGAGTTCACTAGTAGCCATGTTTAGAGCAAGAAGTGTTCAGTTTAATGCAGATAATCGGGGGTTGAAAAGTTATTCGCGATTTTTTTTTTTTTCTTTTTTGTAGCATTGAGAAGATAAGTAAAGAGACCTGCTTGTAAAATGGCTGGCCTAAAATTAGGGATGTCCTGATGCCGATAGTAGTATCACTATTAGGGCCGATACAGGGCATTTTCATGAGTTCTTGCACTCGTGAAAATGCCCCAAAAATAAAGGCCAATACTGGACCTTTAAATTTTTAAACCAGTTCCGCTCCCTGAGGTCCCGCGCTTGCACATCCTCTTCTTCCCTTCTCATTCCCATCCGTTCAGCCTTGGAGTGCCCGGCACCTACACGCAGCCCTGGTGAGCCCTGGTGAGACTGCACACAGCCCTGTATAATTGCTTTATAATCATGGCTTGAGTCCTCTACTGCCGGTGGCCATTCTCCATTGCTGAATAATCATGGATTGCTGAGAATTGTAGTCCTCTATAGCCAGTTGCCATTCTCCTTTGCTATATAATTATGGATTGATAGGATCTGTGACCCTCCATTGCTGAATAATCATGGATTGAGTTACAGTTTTTCATAATTATAAAGAAACTGCCCTAAAATCATTACTCTGTATTGATTTAGATAGAATTTCACATGTCCCTTTAAGAAAAAGTATCGGCAAGTACCTGAGAGAAAGTACTTGGTCTTGAAAAAATTGTTTAGGGGCATCCCTACCTATAATCTGTATGTCTTATTTTGTGTTTTCTTTATCTTTTTTGGGTAGAGTAGGGAACCCCTGTCAGATTATTTTCTGCTGTCTGCATCACATTGTGTAGATGTCCTTTCCCTGTTGTGTAACCGGAAGGGAGAGTAAATTGGTAATAAGTGAGAACAATTCCTTTTTCAGATGGCTGTCATCAGAATGAGTGTCCTTGTTGCAAAATTTGTATCCTCACCTTTTTGTTTGTGACCCTTCTTTTACTCAATCCAAAACAAAAACAAAAATGTTTTGTTTTATACATACGCTTCAAGGTGTATCACATACATGTAATTCATTCTCTGCTTGTGGATCATCACCTCTTTAGAATTGCATGTCTTCTGGACTCTCAAATGTCCTAGAAGGTGATTTCTCATGGCCTGTTTAATGTCTAGAAGCAGTGCATTATGCAAGCATGTTGTTCAGGATAAAGTGTTTGCTTATATATCACATTGCTATATGATATAGGTTTTCTAAAACTTTTGTAGAAAAAAAAGTAGGGATGCACCAAAAAGGGTATCAAGTACCAAAATGTATCTTTCGGTACTCGCTAATAACAATACCAGTACTTCAGGGAGCATGGAGCCGGCTTCCCGGCCAATCAGAAAGCTTTGGCGGCAGGCCATTACCCCACCGTCCAACTTCCTGATTGGACAGGAAGTTGGCTCCATGCTCTTGGGCCGGTCAGCATTGAGCCAGCCAAACCGCATGAAGCTACCCAGCCAATCAGGAAGCCGCTGCCCGGCTCTATGTTCCTTTGCGGCACTGTCAGCCAGAGGGAATATCCCTCTGACTGGAAGTTCCGATATTGGAGCATTTGGGCGTGTACAAGTTGGGGGGGGGGGGGGTTTAAAAAGA
>NW_017306679.1:45415-48619 GCF_000935625.1 Nanorana parkeri
GGGTATTTAACATAGCAGACCTCATTCATGGGCATTTGCTTTTTCCTACAGGGTCAAGTGGTGGTAAAGGTTACCCCCATGTTTGTTGGTCGGGATACTTTATTTGTTTTTTCACTTTATTAGGAGCCAGTTCCTTTTGATTTTCAACTAATAAGACATTGGTAGTGGCTTATGCCAAGAGCTTGCTTTTGTAGGGTAGGGATCAGAAAAAGCTAACCACGTAAAGGATATCTAAGGCCAAGGAAAAAAATTTCAGCTTTTATGAGGTGGGTGCATTTATTTTAACTTTTCAGGCAAAGAACCTTCTTACACGTATCGTGATTCACCAAAAATAAGACAGTACTATTTTTGGGAATTGCTAAAATATAAGACCTACCCCGAAAATAAGACCCAATTGTGACCATTCCCAGGCCCGGTGGTGGCATAAGGGGGAACTTGAAGAGCCACGGGAGAGAATCACCGGTGCCCACGAAGCCAGCGCTGGAGGAAGCGAGGTGGCAGCGGAGGGAGCAGAGCTGCATAAGCCGATGCTTCCTCTGTAGCGCCAGCTCCTGTCACAGGCAGTGTGATACCAAATGCACTACGCCTGTGAGTAATCGATAGTGAAAGTGCGCTTTGCTCATTCTGGCCAGCGATTGGTTAACAAATTGCTGTTGGAAAGGTACGGCACCCCTGATTGCCCTGATATTTTTGTACATGAACACATGTAGGCTGTTGTAGATCAATAAGGTCTCGTTCACACCTAGGCGTATTGCATATGCGTGTCTGTCGCGCGTTTTTTTACCGCGATTCGCTGTAAAGTTGCGCGTTTCCGAAGGCTACTTGGCTGTATGCCAATGGAAACGCGCAACAAAACGGCCCAAAGTAGTACCTGTACCTTTTCAGGCGTGGGCCGTTTTGTAGCGCGTTAGGGGCGGGCGGAAATACGCCAAGGTGGGAACGAGACCATTGAATACAATGGGATTTATATTTTTGAGCGTTTTGTAGAGCGTTCGTCGAGCGTAGAACGCGCTACAAAACGTTCAGGTCTGAACGAGGGCTAAGTGTGGATTGTTGTACATAAAAAAAATAAAAATTATGACCTACCCCAAAAATAAGACCTAGTCTTTCATATTGATTGGACCCTGGGCAAACATTTTCTTGCCCCCCCAACCAAGCCACGCCTTCTATCTGCCATGCAGTTTCTCTCTCCATCCCAAATCAATTTTTTTCTTTTTTATCAGCCCCTTGTCTGATGCAGATGGGCGGGCCGCCTGGTCTAGGCATGCATAATAGGCTCTGATCCCTGTGCTTTGATTAAAAAAAAAAAGGTCCCGATCTTCTGATCTTAGCTGCCTGTCGCAAGTGGATCAGAGTCTGTTATTGAGCCTTTGATCCCAGTGTTTTCCCCCCTCATCCTCCTGGTTTCCCCAATTCTCCCCCCCCCCCAGCTGTTACTTGCAGACAGGCAGCAGATCGGGAGATCAGGACTTTTGTCTGCTGTGCCTAGCAACTAATGATGTGATGGGCGGGCCGAGGTACGCAATTATGACAGCCCGCCCATCAGCGTCATCAGTTGCTAGGCAGAGCAGACAAAGGTGCCGAAATGCCGATCTCTGCTGTCTTATCTCTGGAGAGATAAGGGAAACCAGGAGGGTGAGGAGGTAGGATGGACGGGACACTGACATCCCGCATCTCCCAGGTAGGGAGCGAGCAGTGCACGCTCAAGGGGCTGCTGCTTTGGGCCCCACAACAATAACTGAGCCCAGAGCAACTGCCCCTTTTGCTCTGCACTAGGCCTGGACCTAGTATGTTTTCTTGAGCCCAGAGAAATATAAGACCGTGTCTTATTTTCGGTGAAACACGGTAGAAACGATTATCCGTTGCTCTTGCCAGAAATGGAGTGTCCTCGTCACTGCCTGTGAATTGAACTGAAAACACAAGCAATGTTCTCCTTTTTTAGGCTACCTTCTGTAAACCACTAATACCCTCCCACCAATGTAATGAAGAGAATATGGTGCATTTGTAGTCCAAATCAGGAGAGCAGCCTAGTATGTGTTTATAAATAATATAAAACCTTAACGAAAGATCTTTATTGAGTGGTAGCTAAGCAATTAGGATTTCCTTGCTGATAATACAATTCTTATCTTGTGCAGCTTTATTGTTCTTTTCCTCTTAGCAGGAAGTACTGGCAGTAAAGTTTAATATTTTGCTGTGTTCAAATTATTCTCTTTTGTTCTATGTCTTGCCCTTGTGCATAGAATATCAAATGTGAAAAATATTTAGCTTGTATCGGTAAGTACAGCTGTTTCTGTATAATTTATTTTGTAGGGAAATATAAAAACATATTTTACATTTCCCTACATAAAATTGTTTTCCATAGCCAAACCTTTCTGTGGTTGTGGTAGGAAACATTTAGAACTCCTCCTGTGAGGTTTTATTCTGTTTAGGTCCCTAGTGGACAGGCTTTTTTTCATTGTTTGCCCTGATTACCTTTTATCTCTATGAGAAAGGGTAATGTATTATTATTATTATTTAGGATTTTTATAGCGCCAATAGTTTGTGCAGCGCTTTACAATACAAAGAAGACATTACAAATACAATACAAGACGAGCTGGTAAGGAGGGCCCTGCCCATGAGAGCTTACAATCTACAAGATCCAAAGATTTTACATTTCTCACTAGAACAGTAGGTGAGGGCAGTCTTTCAACATGGATGCTCATTCCAATAGCAGATGTGTGAAAGGGGGTTCTCCTTACTTGGGATAGATTTCCTCTCACTTGACGTCATGTCTTCTGGTCAGAAACTGAAGGGAAATTTTCTTATGGGACACAAATGGCAAAAAAAAACCTGGTAGGTTTTAACTATCCCCTAGATGTCCAAGGCCAAAGATAAAAATTTGCTAACCAAAGTAATGGTTGCCATTTGAGGTTGAGGATAGCTAGCAACCTTTTCCTTATCAGTCTCACAAAATCCAGTGTCAATTAAGTTTTAAATTATTGATACTAACACATGTCTTACATTTCATTTAATGTTTTGAACAAGCTGGTTCTTTTAGATTGTAAGCCCTCATGGACAGGGCCCTCCTTACCAGCTCGTCTTGAATTGTATTGTGATTGTAATGTCTTCCTTATATTGTAAAGCGCTGCGCAAACTGTTGGTGCTATATAAATCCTGTATAATAATAATAATAATAATAATAATAATAATAATAATAATAATAAT
>NW_017306679.1:49866-52752 GCF_000935625.1 Nanorana parkeri
ATAATAATAATAATAATAATAATAATAATAATAATAATGGTAGAGTCATCTATGTATATTTGTGTAGTAATTTGTGGCCAGTGACAAAAGAAAATTTTTTGATTTATATAATTTCACCTATTTTGATCATTTTTATACTCGTAAAAATCTAAACTGTTTAAGGTCAGGTTCATACCTGGGCGATCCGTGACCGTGCGCCAATCGGGCACCAAACCACGTGGATGGCCACGTGGTCACGCAGTCGAACACCACCACTGATTGTGCTGGTGCTGCCATTACTTTCTAATGGAACCTCAGTCGTGCCAGGCAGATCGCATGGTGTGTGTCAGGAAAAAAGGTACATGTACCCCTTTTCAGCGATTTACCTCGAGGATGTAACCCCATTGTAATCAATGGGGCCATGCGGCAACTGCAGTGTACAACCGCACACAATTGCGCAGTCCCAGGATCGAACAAGTCTATACCAGCCCTTGGATATGGCTCAAACTTGACCCCCTGTGTTTTCTGTTCAAAGCTTGTCTCCTCCATAAAAAAATTGTTTTTTTTCCCGCCATATGCTACATAATCAGGGTGTTGGGCTCCCTGTACGTTGATTTACAAGGATCTATGTGATGGTTTTATGACCAAAATGTGGCTGTGTGCAAAACATAAGTGTTGGTGGTGATCTGTTTCCTTGAGTATTTTAATATAAGCTGTAAACCTTGTGGTTTTTCCTGTTTTTTAAAATATTTTATTTAGTTCTTTCCAGAGATGCACCGAAATGCTGGCCGCCAAAAAATATCGGCTGAAAAGTGCCCTTTTGGCAAAATGCCAAAAGTGCCATCTTTCGGCCGATATAGTGGTGCATCCCTGGTTTCTCGTCTCCCGGTGGGCGCTGCTCTGTGTCCCAGCAGGGAGAAGAGAAACTCACAGGAGGCCCAGCGGTGTGGGGGACGATAGCGATGAGAGCGTCCGGCGTCTCTCCTCCTGCACCGATCAGCTGAGCTCTCCTCCGCACCGCCCTGCTCAGTTTCCTGTGACAGATCAGGAGAGCAGCGGTGTGGGGGCGGAGACAGCCGTCGCAGGAGGCCAGGCTGGTGGTGCGGGAAAGGAGTCGGCTGTCGGGAGATCACGCTCTCTTCCCTGCACAGCTTGCTCAGCTTCCTGTGACAGCGAGTCAGGATGGAGAGTGGGTACAAGCAGTCAGTGATCAGAGATCGCTGAGTGTTTGTACATAATTGAGGACATAGTATGTTTACTATATCCCCAATTATGAATGAATGGGAAGTAGTCTACATCACCTTCTGTTCATACATGATTGTAGTTATAGTAAACACACCATGTCCTCATGTTATAAATGAACAGGAGCACTCTGCATAGAGGATTCCTGTTCATTTATAACTGAGGCTGCAAAATAAGAGATTGAGGACTTTGTGTGCTCAATCTCTTTTTCTATTTTAAAAGGGAAATGTCAGGGATTTTTTTTTTTACATATTTCTCTGAAGCCCCTAACAGCAAAGGAGCTGACTTTTTTTTTATTTCCGGTTTTGAAAATATCATTTCAGTGCACCTCCTAGTTATTTCTATTGGTCATGCAATTTAGATGTAAGTGTGTAGAGCCAGTGAAACAAAGATGTGTTTTAAAATGTCTGTTAACATGATCTTGCTGGCAGTATTGGGAGTATTGTGTTTTGTTGCATCAAATGAACAGAGATGTATTGTATTACTTTTCTTTCCACATCTGTGCTTCCTGTTAGAAAGGATAGATGCCATTGTGCAGGGGAGCCAAGAGAATAGAGCTTGAGCATTAGAATGCTAGCTGTACTGATATGCCTACTCTCTTGGGCAATATTGTCGTATGACTTTTTTTTTTTTAACTTACCTTGTACAAAGTCAGAGTATAGTTACAGTGGTTGCTCATGGTATTTGTGTAGTACCTATAAAGGCTGCATTCACATGTAATGATGAATGTAGCCTGGTGATTTAGGAGTTTTACACTGCTTGTAAAACAGAAGCAGAATCAAGCATTTTCGGCACCATAGACTTTATTTTATTTTATTTTTTTAAAGAACACCAGGAAAATCAAAAACTTACCCTTGTAGTGGGGCTACCCTTAGACCGCCAACAATGGGATTTTTAATGTTGAGAGTTTTGTAGCTTCGCACTACAAAATGCTCAGGTGGGAATAGGGAACAACAGTTAACCTTTTTGTTGGGATGATCTCTCATTATTTTTTTTTCTTTTGTTTTCTTTCAGTATCCAAATGAGTTACAAAATTATGAATATGATCCAAACTTTGCAATTCGGGGACTACATTATGATGTTCATAAGGTAAAACATTCATAAGAAAATTGTGTACATTGAACTGATGTCTGGATTCATAAAATACAGTGGGACAAACTTTGAGATTGTGCCAATCACCTGTATTGTTCTAAAGCAAAAATTGCCAAGCCTAAATCCTAAACCGTTTTACTTTATTAAGCTGCACAAAATTAGAGGCGCAAACGTTGCACGAAATTGACACCAGTACGCAGAAGTAGTGAACTCTTTTGTGTTTTTTCTTGTATCTTAACCCAAAATTTGTTTTACAGTTTTGGATAGAGTAATGAGGTGTTGGAACCTTTATTGGATTTTTATACCAGTCTGTGTCCCCTCTAGGGAGATCCACTCACTCACTGAAAACTGTTGTCCACAGAACAGGAATAGATGGGAAATATTACAATGGGGACACGTGTTCCTGTGACATGTATCAATGAGGTTATTTTCCTTCGGATGGAGACATATTTTCTCTAACCTCTTGTGTACAGAAAGTGAAATTTCCCCAATCGGACACAGATGGTTAAAAAAAATTAGAATAAAGATTTTGCCCACTCTATCCACTCTATTCAAAATGGGGGGGGGGGGGGG
>NW_017306679.1:52837-55808 GCF_000935625.1 Nanorana parkeri
AAATGTTGCCGCCTCTTCCCCCCCCTTTTAAAAAGGGGGGGGGGGGGAGTAGGGATGCACCGATATAACGGGTGCTAAATTACTTAGAAGCCATTGTCAGTAATGTTTATTATAATAGGTTGTTGTCCATTTTGTGATTTTGTTATCTTCTTTTAAAAGGCACTATTGATGAAGATTGACTCTTTTCATTATATACAACTTGGAACAGTGTATCGGTAAGTTAAGAACGCATTCACCTTCATTTCCAAAACATGCAAATTGTAAATTCTGGAAATAAATGCAGGCTTTGATTTAAAACTATAAATACTGTTTTTGGAAGTCTATATTCAAAGACTGGCCCTCAACTGACTGGTTGAAAAGCGGGATGGGGTGTCATGTGTAAATGACACAGAACACTTCCTTCTGCTGACTGGTTTCTTGATACTACTGGTACTAGAACATTTATGATTTCCAGTGCATCTATCTGTTTTGGATATTTTTTCCACTGACGTGATTGTATAGGCTAGTGGTTCCAACAGATCTCTGAACCTTAAAAACTACTAATTAGTGGAATAGGGTGCTCAAAGATTTTTAAATACACTTAAACTCTTCACTTCCTAGTCCAGCTAGAAGTGGACTGGGATTGTGAGGGGCATTTTATGATTTTAGCCAGGCTTATAAATTATATTTTGCTACAATTTTTGTAGAAATTCTATGTAAAGGGCTGAAAACAAAACATTAGTAGACTGGTCTGATTTGGGAAGACTGTTTTAATTATTCCCAGTGGTATGCACACAGAATGCATTGTTTTCCAAGAGAAATAACTTTTTGTCCCTGATTGCACCTTCTGCATAAGTAGCCTTAGTGACCTTGAACTGAGAAATGGAAATCTCTGTTCATAGAAATTACTTTAAATTGGGGAATGTACACAACATGTTTGCAATGGGTGGTAAGCCATTGACAAGAGTTTGTTCTTCTTTGTCATTCTGTGCTTTGTTTGGGTGCATTGACCTGTAATTTCTATGAATCTGAATTAAATCTTAAACTCAACACCTATCGGTATATGGCAGGGTAATTATAAAATGTGTGAACATGCATGGATTTCAAGTGTGAACCCATCTTAAGGATACAGAAAAACTCATTATACCTCCCCCATGTAAGTGTAACAAGAAAAAAGTCTATTCTGAGATTAAGCATGTGAGAGTGCTTATGTGCTTTCATCCTAAGAATATGTGCAACTGTTTTCAATTCTGTTAAAGAAAGCAGTAATAAAGGCTAATAGAAAATGTAGGATATTTCATTGTGGTTTTATTCTTCTAATTTAATTGTTTATTTTCAACCCTTTTTTATTTTTATTGCACCAAGTTAGACAGTAAGGATTAAAAACTGATTAAAATGCAGCATGCAGACAAACTGGTAGGTTGAAAACTGGAATATGCATTTTGATATTGCTATAGAAACTAGCTTTTTTTATTTCCAGTTTGTCTCCACTGTCCATTCCAGTTTTCTTAGAAAAAAACAATGCCTAAAACTGAACTCCAGGCAGATCTGAAAAAACACCAAATAATGTTAGTGTCAATACCTGAATTTGACTTCATATAGGTATCCTGTAGTCCCCTGTACAGAAGCACTAAGACGGAGAGCGCGAGACCAATTAGATCAGGGGTGGCAAACTCCGGTCCTCCAGCTGTTGTGGAACTACAAGTCCCTTGAGGCTTTGCAAGATTCTCACAGCCACGGGCACGACTCGCAGAGGCAGATGCATCATGGGATTTGTAGTTTCACCACAGCTGGAGGGCCTGAGTTTGCCACCCCTGAATTAGATGGCAAAAAGAGAGGTCAATGTGAGTAGAGTGGTGAACCTCTGCTGCTCATTTACTGTCTCTTCACAGGATGGGGGGTAGAGAAGTGACCTAGATTTATTGCTTAATTGCAACAAAGAAAGGTGAGTTTACCAACAGGACTTTGTAAATATCAAGACTTGATGCCTTGATCAATGCCTCGAGCTATGCTTGAAAAAACAGATGTAAAATGCCCAAGCATGTCCATTTAGCACCTTACTCCCAACTCTGTCTAGGTCTGGAAAAAGATACGGAACAGCGTTTCATTTTGGCGAATCTGATCGTGATGGACTAGAGGTAATCTGATGTAAACGAACACAGGTCCACTTACACCCGACTTCATGGGAAAGAACAGCTCGGTTCTTTCCTTCATCACAAGATGGAGGAAAAAAACTGAACAGACTCAGATGTCACATGAGTGAGTTACATCTATGCACAGATCTACTGCTAATCAGAATGCATGGAGCCAGGGGCGTAACTAAAAAACCTAATTACACATCAGAAATACAGAGAACACAGATACTTGTAATTGACACACATAGATCTACTTCGGCAATGCAATCATTGATAGTACGTCGAGCCCTTGTATCCCCGAAGGTCTAGCCATCTGTTAAATAGTTCGTATTGCCACAGTGTGCGTAATAGAAGTGTCACTAATTACATTATATGGTTCGCCCAATGCGGTAGGAAGTAAAACGATTTTGATTTTTTAAAAGTTTTTTGCTTATCTACTGCTTGGTAGCCGTACATATATGCAACAACACCTTAGGGTTTAATAACACTTGAATGCATTTTATTAATTTTTGGTTGGAAAACAAATGACACTGCAAGACAATGACACTCTGCACACATACAACAATCAGTACCTACCTGGACCTGCTGCAGCTCTCCTCCAGAATGTCCTCCCTCAAGCTCCTGATCTCTGTGCCTTCAGGCTCCAGCTCCAGGCTGCCACTCCCCAATCTTGGCTGACCACGCTGCCAGGATGTCCTACAGCGGGTATCCCGCCAGCTCCCTTGTCAGATGCCTGCTGGGAATTGGAGTTCCCTGACAGGCCACACCCCCACTACATCTTCTATACTTCACCGCAAAAAACACTGCGGGCAGCATGAGTAGCGGCGGGCAGCGTGAGCAGCTTCCGGCGACGGACC
>NW_017306679.1:56802-57324 GCF_000935625.1 Nanorana parkeri
GGAGCGGTCTAGAGGTGTGGGTGCTTACCTCAAAAAGCAATGATGGTTTGGTATTCAGCTGAATTCGTCCCAGTAAAACGATTTTGATATTTTAAAAGTTTTTTGCTTATCTACTGCTTGGTAGCCGTACATATCTGCAACAACACCGTAGGGTTTAATAACACTTGAATGCATTTTATTAATTTTTGGTTGGAAAACAAATGACACTGCAAGACAATGACACTCTGCACACATACAACAATCAGTACCTACCTGGACCTGCTGCAGCTCTCCTCCAGAATGTCCTCCCTCAAGCTCCTGATCTCTGTGCCTTCAGGCTCCAGCTCCAGGCTGCCACTCCCTAATCTTGGCTGACCACGCTGCCAGGATGTCCTACAGCGGGTATCCCGCCAGCTCCCTTGTCAGATGCCTGCTGGGAATTGGAGTTCCCTGACAGGCCACACCCCCACTACATCTTCTATACTTCACCGCAAAAAACACTGCGGGCAGCATGAGTAGCGGCGGGCAGCGTGAGCAGCTGCA
>NW_017306679.1:58013-63781 GCF_000935625.1 Nanorana parkeri
CCCCCCCCCCCCCCCGAACTGGCAGAACTCCAGGTCCTGGTCGCAAATGCGACCGCTGCAACTCTGGTAGTTCCGCCAGTGCATAGAGCCCTTGTGAAAGGGTCCCTAAATTGTTTTTGTTTAACTCTCAGAATTACAGCTGGAAACATTTTTTTGTATTACTAAATAAATGCACTTCTGTAAATACCTAAAATTATAAGGGAAATGTGCGCTGTCAGCGGTAGTTAAGGAAATATTTATAAAACAATGGTTTAAACCATTCTTATTCATTTTCAGGTTGGTTTTTTCTATTTGCAGTATTTAAAAAAATTTGTTTCATTTTGAGGGCTAGTGATTGGCCCTTATGTAAGGGCATAAGAGTACTTTTTTTGCAACAATTTAACCCTTTCTTTCTAGTATAGATTACTCCTGCTACAGTTTAATATAACAGGATTGCAAAATAAATTTCTGCCTAGTAGCCTTGCTAAGCCACTCTTGGCCATGAAATGAGGTCTGAAGTAAATCTAACTGGCAGTGATTTGGCGTCAGCACATTCTCATTTCTAATCTGTAATTAACAATTGCCTAATATTGAAGTAATCTCTCTTAATCTGCCATTTGAAACAGTTTCAGCTTCATTCCTCAGTTTTATTACCCACTGATGTTGAAATCACTTTTACAGTATGCTATGTAGCAAACAATCATGCTTGTGTTCTAGTGATACTAGATAAATACATTGTGCGTTACTGAATTAAACTGCAAGCAAAATGCGGGATTTAAATGAAAAATAAAGTATTTCTGTTGTGAAACAAATGTAATACATCAAGATCACGTAGTGAGTTATACTTGGCCATTGCTGCAATATTTATGGCTACTGAAAGCATAAATAGACAACTGTTATTCAAATCCTATAGTAAGGAAACTGAAGAAATTGTATTGTGTACATTAACAGTCCTAGATTCAGAAGCCAAGGCAGTTGATTGGCTATAGTTATAGAGCTATAAACGGCTCTTCCATTCAAACGTGTGTCAGGACAAATAAACACGTGCAGTATATTCCTTCAATGCAAGCATCTTCCCTGGGTTTTATCCCTTTTTAAACACCATGCAAATACAGAAAAATACCTGCCTGCCTGTATCCTTGCCTAAGTCCTGTTGTGGGCTGACAATGCACAGGATTTTTGTGGGATGTTGTCAGCCCTGCCAAGTTTTCTCTTGCCGAACTACATAAACCCTCCTACTCTCCAATCTCCACAATATAAAGTCTAATTATTCTGTAGTTCCAGGATAAGGACTGGGAGGGCTCATTATTCTCTCCCCTAAGGATAACAGTGGGAGTGAGTACTGCACACAGGACAGCTCTTAATTTCCGACGTGATCAACAGATATTTTTGCTTTTATCAAAAAAAGATAAAATGCTTTCATTGGTATATTTAACAGATCAAAAGGGAGCAAAATAAGAGAACTTTTTATGGCTGGGATTTATATACACTTTATAAACTGCAAAAATATTTGCAAGTACACAGGTGCTCTTTAAGAGGGATGCTAACCAGAAGGCATTCATGTATTCGTTTGTGCGCTGATATCATCATGTCTTGCATTTATTATGAGATTGAGGGAACTTTGTAACTGTTTGTCACTGTTGTAAAGTTTTTTTTATTACATTGGTTAAAGTTTGTCTAGAAATGATTTTATAGTCTTTGTCCTACAAATTCTTTGAAGACTTTTGACAAATTTCTATCATAGGCTCAGTTCACCAAGCTATAACAGTCATTATTTGCCATAATGTCCATTTCAGAAATGATCACTGAAATGTAAATTTCTGTTATGGCAAATACACGTGCTATACTTTTGTGAATCGACCCTAATGTATTTAAAAAGACTGCAGAAAATTTCAGGTAAAAGCATTAAAAAATCAGGTATTTTAAATGCGTACTTGTAGTGATCTCTCTCCCCCCCCCCCACCCCTTCTTCCTTTTTAAAAAAAATTGTTTTTTCATTCACTTGTTTATTGTCTTAGAACTTGTCAAATAATTTGACTACTCCTGAAGAGTTGATATGGAGCCTCCTCCATACTTGCATGTCCTAGCCCCCTGCCTCTTATTGATTGTACAATTACTGACTGTGCTGGCTTAACTCCTCCAAACCCCCTCTATCCCGCCTGCATAACTCGTTATGTTGTTGCCAGGAAAGGAGAATACCATAGAGTAGAACTTGACAGCTCTGAGTCAGCTGGGGCTGTTGATATCACATGTCTGCGCAAGGAAATTATTTTACAAGTAAATGGCGTGCTCATATATTGTAAGTGTACATTTATTTAAATTTTTTTAATTTAAAGCAAGAAGTTATCAGCCCTTTTTAAAAGTCAGGATCACTGATAATGTATCCGCCATCATTTTCCTTTCAACATGCCATAACTTAAGTGAGTCTGTACTTTGCCCTTATTAGGTGTATAACCGGTTTACTTTGCAGGAGACATTTAAGCATGCTGTATGTACCTTCCCTGCACTGCCCTGATGGCCACCTGAGAATCCCCCTAATGGCTTCCACATGACTCCTTTTGGCGAATGGCCACTTGGGCACCTAAATGCTACATTCTGGGATGGCCGTGAGAGTATAAGGTATTCACCCAAATATCTAGGTACCAGGTATTTCACGGATGGATTGGTGGTGGATAAGGCTCATAGGGGAGCACTAGGAATGTAAGATACTGGCTGATTAAAGTCCTTGTAAGGTGAACCTTTTACTCTGCTAAGTGTGCAAAATAAATATGTACAAAGGTTACAAATGTCCTGACTGTGGAGGATGTGAGGAGACATTATTTAAATCTAATTTTACAACAATTGTCTTTTACAGAGGATTTGATGTTGTCACAGATTCAGAAGTTATTGAAATGTACCATGGTTCCCATGTACCATTGGAACAGATGAGCGATTTCTATGGAAAGGTAATACTACAATATTGGGTTGATTTTTTTAATTTTTTTATTTGGTGAGTATATAATGTTTATGCTGTCCGATTGGTCACTTAGTGTGTGTGACAGTGAGTGAGTGTGTGTGTGTGTGTGTGTCAGTGAGTGTGTGTGTGTCAGTGAGTGTGTATATTGGTGTGTTTGTGTGTGTGTGTGTGTGTGTGTGTGTGTGTGTGTGTGTGTGTGTGTGTGTGTTTTCAGTAATTATAGTCAGAATGTTTGGTAAATATGAAATAGTCTATACATTTTATATTGTATTTATTTAGCCAGATGGTGGAGTTCTTGGTCTATCTTCAAATGTACAATTTTTTTTATCAAAAGTTCAAGCTAAAATAAAAATGACTGGAGTGACCCACTTTCACTCAAAGGGGACCAGCCTAAAAAGGATTACTCTTGTGCTGTCTATTTAGCCAACTCCTAGTGCTCTGGGGATCCTTTGTCATGTATTTGTAAATATAGTGTGTGTGGGAGTTTTCAAACAAACTAGTTCTTGGGATATGGGGACTGTTCATCAACACGTCGCAACACAACACTGCCGCACTGTATCAAACATTGTTTGCTCTAGTTGCGAGTAGCCCTTGCACAACCATCCTAAGGAATAAATACCAATACAACTATACCTTTTGCACCAGTCTTTCAACTGGTTTGTGTTTTTGTTAGACATTGGGTACATGTTACAATTTTCTTTTAACTCTGCAGAGCTCTGAAGGCAACACACTGAAGCAATTTATGGACATATTCTCATTGCCAGAGATGGCTCTTCTCTCTTGTGTCAATGACTACTTTCTAAAAAACAACATAGACTATGAACCAGTCCATCTATATAAAGATGTCAAGGTATGTGTAAAATTCTATTACAGTAAAGCTGGCTTTGTTTGGTTGTTATACATATATGTCAGAACAATACAAGGCAACAATAATCATTGATGGTAACAAGAAGGAAAACTAACTACAATAGTGCGATGTTGAAGTACAACAGCATAGCACCATTACCAATGATAGAAGATATGAGCTTAGAGCAATGTGGCCCTGTCCAAATTAATGTTTCATAGAAAGATAACGTATGAAGAATGTCGACACATCTCTGTGGTTCTTATAGCAATCAAACATAAACAACATTACCAGTGAGATTCCATTTTGGTATCACACAAAGATCTATGCAAATGTCGAACTCCCAAATCAATAGGAGAAAGACAATGTACCAAGATGGTAAGTAAAAAAACAAAACAAAACTCTTGCAAGTTCTAGTTCTAACAAAGATGAATGGGCACACCCTTACCAAAGGATCTTCTGGGATTCTGCAACGCTTTCCACTTCTCTTTTTATTAATTTTTTAAAGATCATTGTTATTAAACTTTACAGTTTACATTATATTATATTGCATATAAGTAACAATAGCATCCGCAACAATGAGGCAGCAAACCCAAAGTAAAGGGAAACTGAAGCAGACAAGTGACAATAAGTTTCACATATACAATGTCAAAATAGGTGCATAAACATTGTTATTTCAAAACACCCCTGGTTCTGAATCTCCGACTCTCATGAATGCCCATTATGTACTCAGTGCTGTAATCCAGGATCACTTTAAAAAAAAAAAGCTAAAATATGGACAAGGTTACTGTGTTTTGTTGAAGGGCCTTCATTTTTTGTCTTGATCATAATTGTGCATGCCTATTGTATGGCTTGGCAGTGTTTTAATGTTCCACTTGATCAGATGTGTAATGGTATACACATTTCCTCTTTTATTGAAAAACTATTTCCATTTTTCCATGCACCCGGGCAAATAACTATTTGTTTACCGTCAAGAGTTTCCAGAATCCATATCTTCCTGCTCTTTTGTCCTAATACTGCAAAATTATAAAAAGCCGGAATTTTATTTGCATCCAGCCTTTTGGTATAAATATTGCATCCCCATAATGCTTTGATGTTTGTTTACAGAGCAATAAAGCTTTTTATTGAGACAAACCTCCTAAAATTTACTTGTAATATATTTTTTGGGAGTTTGAAATGCTTAGAAATGTTTACTACATCCCTAAAATATGTGACTGAGATAACTGTCCTCCAGTATTTCATACATCAGTAAGATTGAACATCTGTTTATGCAGAATCTTTATTTTGAAAAATGTCAGCAGCTACTCTGGCATGACCTATTCTTAGTTTAAACATGAGCTAAGCAGCTAGACATCTGCAACAAAGTATGATAAAACTCTTTTATATATTACATGTTGGATTGGGGGTGCTTCCATGTGCAAATCTCAGACTGTATGGTCATGTTTATGTGTGAGCAGCATGAGCGGTATCTGAATGCACTTAGAATTAAGTAGGTCCGATTTTTTGCAGATAATTTACGGTCTGTTATATTGTGGCTAGCACACCTAGTTTTTTGTTTTATTTACTGGCCTTTTCTACATTGTTATGAACTTTGAACTTTTCCTTTTTTATTACCAATCATGCTTCTAAGCACGTAGGCGCTTTTCTAATTATATTTTTTTATTTTATTCACTAGGATGCAATTAGAGATGTTCATGTGAAAGGACTAATGTACAGAGCTGTGGAGGCTGACATTGGTAAGACCTTTTTCTGTGATAGCAGCATTTTACTCATTTTCTCTGAGCAGCTCCCTGCCAGTGATGTAAGGAATGCACGTAAATGTAGATGTGCGATTTAAATTTCATGTTAATTTGTCTAAATCAGTTCGCCTTTTGGCAAAATTCCGAATATTGTTTTTTGGTCTTGTAAGCACAGATTATGTTTTTTTTTCCCTTCTAGATTTATATATTTTTGTCCTTCTTTTTTTTTTTTTTTTTTTTTTTTTTTTTT
>NW_017306679.1:63837-64637 GCF_000935625.1 Nanorana parkeri
TTTTTTTTTTTTTTTTTTTTTTTTTTATGGCTTTTCCTGTGATTTTAGTTGTTTTTTTCACTCTAGTGTAAAACATAATTTAGTAATGTTATTAGTGCAGAGCAAATTGTTACTATGAACTGAAATTATGGCATATCTTGCATCATGGGGACATAAGCCTACAATGCCTTTCCACAATTAATTTTATGCCCCAATTTTATGTCTGCTGTTGGCTAATATTTTTATAGCAAAGTCTAAATCTGCACCTGCCTACTATTAGATTGAAGCCTTTTATCTTAAATTGTTCACATATTTCTTTAGAAAGGTACATTCGTTATGGGGAGAGAACGCGAGCTGTGTTGGCAAAATTGGCAAACCATGGCAAAAAGATGTTTCTCATAACAAACAGTCCCAGCAGCTTTGTGTAAGTAAAAGACAGTTTTGAATATAAGTGCCATAGTTGGGTTTTTAAACTAAAAATAATGTGTGTGTGCTGTTTTAAGAATCCTAATCATTTATTACCTAAGGCAGATGACTGTTCTCTGCACGCCATTAAACGTTCAGTACATATAGTTCGATATTTGTAGCATTGGCTATGCAGCTCTGGAGTATTCTTGTATAATCTTCCAATATCCATTAAAAATGTTATGTCCACAAGCTTTTAAATAGATGTAATCAAAGTGTAATTTCCAAGTTTTGTAAACAGTAGTAGAGTATTGTACCGTGTTATCTATCGATTAGTGCAGAAATAGTTTAGTCAGTATTTTCTTCCTGCTATGTCCCTATATGTTCGTCCCATGCTGGATACCTTCCTGCACATA
>NW_017306679.1:64727-74056 GCF_000935625.1 Nanorana parkeri
GTGGGGGGGGGGGGGGGGGCTGGGTCACTGCCCTTCTTCTGTGATGCAGGTTTGGGTGGGTGGTTTGGTCAAAACTATTTATAATTACGTACCATGGTTTTGAATAGGAATTTGCATGTTTTTCTTACAGGGACAAAGGAATGCAGTTCATTGTTGGAAAAGATTGGAGAGATCTTTTTGATGTTGTTATAGTTCAAGCTGACAAACCAAATTTTTTCAATGACAAGAGGAGGTAAATATTACTGAGCCATTTATGGTAATCAAAGATCATTATATTTTGTCTCAAGCATCTATCTTGCAGAAACTAAGGATAGTAATAAATAACCTAATATGTAAGCAATATTTCAAACTTATCTAAATCTGGCCTTTTTCTATCTCGCTCCCATCCTTCTGTGAGCCAGCAGGCGCTCTTTATCAGTCATTGAAGGTTTTTCAATCCATAATATCTTTCTGTGAGTGGCTAGTTTTAGACTTTTCTATCATGGCAACAGAGTTGTGACAGGTTCCACTGCACTATGTATTTGTTTAATAATATAGAGAAACCTCTCAACTTTATTGTATGATGGTTGTTTAGTTCTAGTTACTGCATGCTTACCATTACAATTCATCAAAGCGTTTATTTTCAGTGTGGAGTTATCTGCCAGTAGATATTGGCATACAGGAGAGCTTTTGACATCAAGAGTTCGGGGAGTTGAGTGCAAGTGGTTAGGGGTTAGCTCAAGGTTTAGTGTTTTTAATTAACTTTTATGGTTAATTTTAAGTGCTGGGTCAGGGTAATCAGGAGTTGGGTCAGGTTTTGAGGGTTTAGGTTTAGATTTGTGATTTTAGGTTAAGGATTAGAGCTTTAAGAGTAGGTGAAGTGTTATGGAATAATCTTATGAGTTAGGTAAAGTTTTAGGGTCCATGTGAGGGATGGGTTTAAAGTCAACCTATAGATTAGCTGTGCATTTTATTGGGTTGACAGATTTGGTCTAACAGGAACCGCTTGATCCCTGTGCTCCTTCCATTCAACTATAGTGTTTAGTGTGTAGCAATACTGGAAAAGCATCATGTACTCATTTCTTGCTGCTCTTGCTTCAGTGTTCTCTTAGGAGGCATTCATCTTTTTAGCTGTTTGGTATAATTTCCTTCCTATCCTATTTATTTTATTTTTTTGTTTTTTTTTCTCCTTTCAGACCATTCCGTAAAGTTACTGACCGAGGGGTTTTACTATGGGATAAAATTCATCAGCTTGAAAAGGGCAAAATCTATAAACAGGTTTGTTAATCTGTATACTGCAGAGCTTTTACTTTTTATCTTTTTATAAAGCATTTTTCCACACAATACTAATAACCAGGGTCGAGCTTTAGGACTTGTTTACACCAGCAGAGTTTGGCTGCCTTGTCCAACGCAGTCCCAATGCAAGAACAAGGCAATTTGTTCTAAGAGTTTAGTTCATAGCAATGCACTGCATAGGTGTGCGCTGATTTAAAATAAACATTTTTTTGCATTTTCCAGCAACCGATTCCGACTCATTGCAGAATTTAGCAAATCTCTTCAGCACATGTTGATAGAATAGTATTGGAGATTGGAGTATAGACCTATATCTATAGTAGCAACTTTATCTGAAAGCCAATTTTCCACCCGTTTTAAGTGATTAGCATATATAATGGTACTGTAGAGGAGCAGTGCAGTGATGTATGTGTGTACATTTTCATGACTCATTGTTGACTTTTATTTTATTTTTGTATCGACTTTTTAGTAGGCGCCGAGTCCTACAAATTAAAAATCCCCTCCACTGGAAACTAAGTCTGACACTGGTCAGCTTGTCTTCTACAGGCTGTAAAGCGGCTGACCCCCCCCCCCCCCCCCTCAGGGGCCGGGCTTCCGATGATCACAAGTACGATCTGCCTGTCCAAGATGGGCAGGTCGTACAAAAGGTGTAAGCGGGTGCCCCCCCCCCCCCTCCCTGAGAGGCATCGTATCAAGATCACTGCACAGCAGCTTTGCCTTTCCAGGTCATTCTGCACTGTTCAGAGGGTGTTGCCACTATGAATATTAATGAATGGGAGGGAGAGCTCAGAAAGAGAGCTCAGTTTGTACAGAGAAGCTTGTGCTCAAGGGAAGCATAGCATTTTGGGAAATTTAGTTTTCTATGCCGTACATTGTAGTTCTCACTGTGTACTGCAGCCTGTAATTTACACAGACTGCTTGAAGAGCACAGAAGCAGCCATTTCAAAAGGAGCCATGAGGAAATTAAGCCTAGAGCGAACAAAAAAGTAACTTTGTGTTCATATACAGGAACTGCATATGCCTGCTTTGTGTTGACTTGGTGTACATTGCTGGCAATTGGTTGTGGTTGTTTTTTTTTTTTATTTATTTTTTTTTATTCATATCTCTGCAAAGGTGGAAATGGGCTTGAAGTAGTACATTCTGTATTAAAGGCAAACTGTAATGTGGCTGAGGGTGGGCAGCTCTTACTATAAGGTATGCACTGCTGCGGTGGAATAGGAATGCATGAAATGTTGCTTTGACGTTTTAGTTAAAGTAAAGAATACATTGCTTTGTGTTTAACATTGCACATCTGCAGTACATGCAGTTTCCCCCCAGGTTTTATCCCTTTAAACACATTGCAAGGACTGAAAGATGTGCCATAAATACCCTAAGATTCTTGCCATGTGGTGTCAGCCCTGCCTACTTTCCTTTCTGATGGATTACAAAGAACACAGACTTCTCACCTCCATAACCCCTTGTGCACAGGCAGAGAGTACAGGAAGTTGTCAGCTCACAAAATGTTTGCTTTTGTAAAAGAGTTCTAACAAAACCTTTCAATCGTACATGTAACGGGCCAAAAGTTAGCAACAACCTTGCGCCAAGTTCACAGTATGAACCATTTATGTATTTATACACTGTAACTAAATTCCACCTTAAATGCCTCTTTTCAAGGAAGAATACGATCAGTTCAGTTGTCACTAGCACAAGTGTCCGTTTTTGTAATATTTCCCCTTCATTCCTCGTCATGTGACAACTCGAAATATTAGATTGCCAGTCACTTCTATTTTCAGTGTCAGCGGTCACTTGGACAAATACAGAGAGGGCATCTCTCTAGCTAGAGCAGAGACACACAGAACTTGACAGGAGCTTAAACCCTTCCTTATCCACAGCAAAAAAAAAAAAAGTTTTGGCTTTAGATGCACATTACCTTTTTAATTGTTGCTTGTCCTTTTTATTATTATTTGCTTTAATTATATGTGGATCATACTACAGTGCCTATGTTACATTCCATACCTTCTTTTTTTCAGGGAAATTTATTTGAATTTCTCAAGCTTACTGGCTGGCGAGGATCAAAAGTTTTATACTTTGGTGATCATATATACAGTGACTTGGCGGTAAGTCTTTTTATTGATTTATCTAATTAGGGATTTATATAGCGCCCAACAGTTTGCTCAGCGCTTTACAATATAAGGAAGTTATAGTTACAGTTACAATACAATTCAAAACAAGATGGTTAGGCGGGCCCTGCCCGTGAGAGCTTACAATCTAACATTACATTTTAGATAACTGATGTGTGGTGGGTTTACCTACTCCTGGATAAATAGGTGTAACAATCCTGGAGACGTAAAATGCACACACATCTCTCTGGTTACAGTATTCCACTAGGTTTTGTGCACAAAATGATGGATGGAAATTTCCTTACAGTTTGTTTCTGGATGTTGTGGAAATAGGTCTTCTCACATAATTTTATGAATTGTAATCTTTTGGGTATTTCCTTTTGTAAAACTTGCTCTTACCTGCACCATTCTGTTTTCCTAAAGCAGCAGAAGCCCTGTGCTAAACTTGAATGGGATAAAAAATTACAGTTCATGTAAACTCAACATTTGTTTTTCAACAAAATATATTTTTTTTTTTATAATCGCTCATTGAGGGACACAGCTTGATGATGATAAACAACCCAGGATGATACTGCCACCCACAGGAGAATTGGACCCTAGGAAAACTGAAGGTTTACCACTTTAAGGCTATACCCCTCTCATTTCACACCTGCTCAAGGGTACTTGGCTGAGTGGGTGTATTTTCTTCAAGTCTAAAGTTTTCTGTTCCTTTGGAAGATTTTTCTACTGCCGACAGCAATGGTTGATTCAGGCTGGATACTGAAATCCTGGAATCTCTCCAGTCAGCCAATAAGTGCAGGTTTTCCCACATTAAGTATACTGGAGGTCTCTTTGCGAATTCGCCCTAAATTTGTTGAAGTTTCCCCAGTAAGCCAAGAAGTGCAGGTTTTTCCAGTTCATTAAGTATACTGATATTCTCTCTGCAATGGTCCTGCAGTTGACCGTGACAACCCGCTTATGGTACAGTTCGGATAGGCCAGTATGTCTGGATGTTCCTTTTTTTGAGTCTTTAGGCCCAGAGAAGGCAGTGTTCTTGTCACTAGCAGTTATTATGCCATGTTGCTTTTTTATTTTTGTACTGAGGCTGTGTGCACACACAGCAGCTGTATCTGACTGGCCATTTGTGATGTCCATCTAGTGGAAGCGCAGAGAGGAAGGAAAGTGAACTCTGTTAAAGGATCATTTCGATAAATGGTGACCGCTACTTTTTATCATGTCGGGTACACAACATTCTTAAATCGAGCATGGATGGATCCCCTGCGCCCAAGTCGCTTCCATCTAGCAGCCACTATAGGTACTGCACAAGGCAGCGCTGTAGGAATTCTTTGCTTAAACAGAGCTGGGTGGTGGGACTAAGCAGCTGAAGAAAGAGAGGGCGGTATCTGGGCTGTCTTAGAGGCGGCTAGGATGGTGGGGTCACAATCTACACGATGGCTGCCATCGACTGGTTGCCAACCCAGGTTTATGTAATATCGCGAAGAACAGTGGAAAAGTTCTCCACATTGATATCGACAAAGACATGTGGAGTTACTGTAATTGTAGTCAGATTCTGGATCTGAATGTTCAGTTATTATCTTTTAGAATTAACAATACAAGAACTGACGGCCTAAACTGATTAAAAAGTCTGAAATGATCAAGACTAAAAATTTAGTAGTCTTCTTCCGTCCCCTTTTCTTTTTTCTTTTTTCCCCACTTCTTGAAAACAATGTAAATGTGATCTGTTTAATTTAAATAGTAGTATAAATAGATGGAATATATCTATACATACATATATTTGCAACAAAGATACCGTGAGGGGAATTTATCAAAACTGGTGCAGACAGAAGCAGATTGGTTGCCATTGGCAACTGCTCCAGATTCTATCTACTTTTGATAAATTCCCCTCAGTATATTTTAAAGTGAAAATGCAGGCAAACTGCTAAATACACATTTTAGCTTTTCTATAATACTGACTTAAACTGGCTATACACTGAGTGAATTTAGGCTGTTTTTTGATGAGACAGACTGAATTCGTTCAGTGAGTGCGGCGGCCTTCTGCCCAATCAGCTGCAGCCTCGGCTCAGGTATCCTGACAGTGGCATACCCGTCTTTTGTTAAAGTACAGTAGCCCAGTGGAAGATTCATGCATTCAGCTGTTTAGTGTGGATGGAGGAATCTGTTAGATTTTATTTTCGTTCACTGTCCAGGCATAGATAACACTTCTAGATGTTGCTATTATAACATGCAAAATCCTCCGTTTTTGTGCACTTTGTCAGTGCAGGGGATTTTCTCATCAAAGGAGTTTTCTTCCTGGAACTTAAGGTTAGCTGGCTATCTCTGCAGTGTTGGACCATGCTGCTGGAGGGTCATTGGATCCGGATAAGGCAATGGCATACATCGGACATAAGGGAGGAACCAGATGTATCGCCACAGTAAGAGAATCACCTGTCCTGGGCAAAATATATTTTCCAGCCTTGTTTACTGTGTACATTCCAGGTGTGGACAATTGGCTCATACTTCCTCAGCTGGCAGCACCTGAACCCAGGAAAATTATCCCTACACCCAGAGGTGTTCCAGGAACTGCATCTCAGGTGGGAGGTGCTGGATGGGGACCTACTGGCTCCCAGGTTCAACAACAAACTAGACATGTTTATCTCCCGGTACAAGTGGAGACAGATCTGGTGGCTCCATAGGATCAGTAAATGCTGATCTATGATCTCATGTAGCCCCTCCTGTATTTTTTCACACTGGGATCTGAATCTGAGTTTCTCTGCTCCATTTGAACCTCCTTAGAGACATTTCTCTCTACTCCTACCCACAAGGTGGTATTCCTTCTTGCCATCACCTCTGCAGCACTATCCTGTAACAAAACTCTTTCTAGTTTTGCAAAGGGACAGGGTGGTGTTGCAACCTAGAACTTCCTTCTTACCTAAGGTGAAGTCTGCCTTTTTTCTAAACCCAGGACATCATTCTTCCATCCCTCTTATCCAGAACAGGATATTGTCAACAAGAGGTGACCAGTCGGTGCTGGCACATGTGCGTCACTGGATTACTTGTCCCTTACACCTTGAACTGGCACCTGCAAGGGACCTGGTCAGCGCACTTAGGTGAGTATATCCCTGCTGCAGGTGTTAAAAATACATTTAAAAAAAAGCAGAATGGAAAACAGGGAGAGGTGGAGGATGCAATTACATTTATTGATATGGTTAAAAAGTCTTTCTTTTGGGAAACTGTTAGATTTTAAAAAGAGGAACAAATAAAACCATTTTTTTTGGTCTACAGCAGTCTGATGTTCTTTAACTGCCAAAAAAACAAATAACCAAATGTCCCCTTGTAACTATGAAAGTATTTTGTTAACTGTTTGTATAGAGAATGTCCCCAGAATTGTCTGGCTCACTGCTTTTCTGGGATTGGTAACGTGATTACAGCAAGCTGATTCCCACTAAGCAGGTACTTCAAGTTAGCTCAAATATTGCTTTCAAGTAAATATTAAGTAAACATATAGTGGCAATAAAAAGAATGTGAACCCCTTGGAATAAACTTGTTTTCTGCAGTCATTTTGCATTTAAAAAATGTGCTTAAGCTGATAACACAAACATTTCTACTTTCTCATGTCTTTATTGAACACGCTAATTAAACATTCACATTGCTGGAGGGAAAAGTAAGTGAACTTATAGACTAAGTGGACTCCAGGTGTGCAAGCTACTGAAAATTAATGAAACGTTTGGAGGTGTGGTGTATAGCTGCTCAAGACACTCTAACATTTTAAGACTGCTGTTCGTAAGAAGCATCCACTGATGTGATCTGATGTGAACCATGCCTTGCAAAAAGGAGCTCTCTGAAGACATACGATCTCTGAAGACATATGATCAAGAGTAGTTGATCTGCATAATGCTGAAAAGGGATACAAAGTAATCTCAAAGTGTTAGGCATCCATCAGTCTACATTAAAATTGTCTATAAATACAGTTTAGCACTGTGGCTACTCTTACTAGAACCAAGATGACTCCCAAGGCACAACGCAGAATCCTCTGAGGTAAAGAACCCATGAATAATGGCTAAAGGCTTGAAGACATCACTGGAACTGGCAAACATCTCTGCTCATGAGTCCGCTATATGCAAGTCTTTGAACAGGCAGGGTGTCCATGGCAGAACACCATGGAGGAAGCCACTGCACTCCAAAAATAACATTGCTGTGCACCCGACGTTTGCCAAAGAGCACCTTGGCACATCGCAATGCTACTGGGAAAATCTTTTGTGGACTGATGAAACAAAAGTTGACTTGTTCGGGAAGAATACTCAGCACTATGATTGGCGCAAATAGGGCACAGCCTACATACTTTAAAACATCATCTATACGGTAAAGTATATGGAGGGAACATCATGATTTGGACTTTGCTGCCTCAGGGCCTGGACCACTTCCCATCTTTGAGGGGAAAATTAATTCCTAAGTTTACCACAATATCCTACAGGATAATGTCAGGGTGGCTGCCTGCTAGCTGAAGCATAGAAGAAGTTGGGTGATGCAGCAGAACAATGACCCTAAGCATTGAAGTAAATTCACCACAGATTGGCAGTGATAACTGCAGGGTGTTTAGCATTACAACTTTGCAAGCAAAAGACCCTTTGACTAGCAGGACCACCAGGTTTTCATTTTGGCCTTCTATTTTCTTTACTATACTCTTTTAGACTTATTGTAACATTTTTAACTTTTGTGTATGTGCATTGTACTTTCATTTATCGATACAAAATATTTTGCGGTTTCAAATTCTGTCTTGAGACCGGGCACAATAGGCAATATGCAATAAAATTATCAGTTTAACTTGAATCTGAACAGTACTTTATTCTTGTTTTTGTCTGAACAGGATTTGACATTGAAGCATGGGTGGAGGACAGGCGCTATTATTCCAGAACTGAAATCAGAGCTCACAATTATGAATTCAACAGAGTATATTCAGACGATGGCCTGGCTTGAGGGCTTAACTGGGTTACTTGAACGTATGCAGGTATATTCAATAATTCAGTATGGCGTTAAAAGTGCTTTTATTAACAATGACTTGTACCATCAGGAGACTATTTCTAAAAACTGCTGAAGGAAGGAGCGAACACTTGTCAAGACTTGGAAAGCAGCAAATGTTTTAAGAATTCAAAAGGAATGGTTTGCTGCATCACACAAATTATCTGGAAGAAGCAGATACCATGGTAGTGGAAGTTTTAGTATGAAAGGTCTAGCTGGGCTTCTATGCCTGGGCTACATGTCCAGCTGATGCACAGTGTTTTTTTTTGTTTTTTTTTTTCCTTTTTGAATTTAAGATGTTTTTCAAGGTGTAGGCAGTTGTGCTTTTAGTTAGAACTGAAACATATTTGAGGACTTTGGACATCTCTAATAATGCCCTGCTATTCTAGAACTTTTTGTACATCACTTTGCTGATGTATTGTTCTCTAAATCTTCCGATATAACCACGGTAGATGACCTAGATCAGTAGACATCTTTAAAACCTTTGCACTAAAGCCACATTCTTGCCTCTCAGCAAAGTTTTTTTTTTTTATTAGGTTCACATTCTCAATAAAGTTGTAAGACATGTTTTCTCTGAAGATGGGTCCTTTTTTTTTTGGCGCCGAATAGAATACTGTAGTTCTGAGTCAAAATTTACATAAAGATCATTATTCTGTTTATGAAAATAAAAATTAATCAATGCAAAGATCTTGGTTAGTTTTGTTTTTTAGGTATGAGGTTAGCTTATGCTGAGACCTATGAGTGTGTTCAACTTTTAGCTAGTTTTCTCCTATTAATAGATTCATTTCTCCCTCCAAATTTTTGCACTGAAGTAAAATTTTCTGAAATGTAAACAGCTACCCTAAAATGCATATCTGGTTAAGTAGTCATGGCTGGGTTTTTCTAGCTGTAGATTATTAACCCTTTCGCTGCCAAGCCCTCCGGAACATTTTTCAAATCAGCTGGCCAAGCCATTTTTTAATT